>NW_015655994.1:82015-88698 GCF_001515625.1 Sinocyclocheilus rhinocerous | reverse complement strand
ACTGTCATGGATGTTTACAGAGCAGAGGTCACCTTTTTTAATTCCAGTGGGAGAGATGGACTTTTGTTTGTCTTTTGTTTATTATTATTTTGTGCTGTATTGTTGGTTACTGTGTTATTTCTGTTTCAAAAGCCAGCAATAAATAACACTTTAATATCTAAAGAGTGTTCATGTGATTTTATACATTAGTAATGTTGGGAAATGAATAAATGCATAATAATCGTCATAATCGTAAAACCGTGATTATTCCTCAGACAATAATCGTACCAACAAAATCTATAATCGTTGCATCCCTAACTGGAACTAGTCAAGTAGTTCACCTGTTTCGAGTCGTTCGTTCATCACGTGACAGCCCCATAACTTAAAGGGATAGTTCACCCAAAAATGAAAATTCTGTCATCATTTACTCACCCTCATGTCGTTCCAAACCTGTATGAGTTGCTTTCTTATGTTGAACACAAAAGAAGATATTTTGAAGATTGCTGGTAATCAAACAGTTGGTGGCTGCCATTGACTTCCATAGTATTTTGTTTTCCTTAAATCTGGTTATGGATTGTGAGTTAATCAGTCCTGTGCTGTGGTTCAGTGTTGTTTAATGGTCGCTAGGTGGCGGTAGAAACACATCAGAGCCTCACAGGTGTGAGCAGAGATAAAAACACAACTCTATACAACACACATCTGACTGACTGACGCAGAAACAGAGACATTTCTTAACACAATGTACAAGAAGAGAACTTCTTACGTATTTCTTTTCAAGGAATCAATCTCGTTTGCTTCGTGTTGTTTGGCACCATTTTAAAGACTATGCTCTGTAATAAATGCTGGGTTAGACACAAAAATACAGCCAATCTGGTGGATAAATACAGGAAAGGGTTCATCTATCATAACAATCAGGCTGCACAGTTAACCCAGCAGCCTGGGTGACACATTTAACCCAAATGATAGCTCAGTATAAGGCGGAAAACAAACAAACAAACATTTAAAACCATTCTAGGAGGAAAGGAGCAACAGCTCAGGAAGGATAACCATTATGTGGCATAAACAGTCAAACATGATTTTACATGACTATAAACTTGCTAATATTCACGTTTGCAAAGTAAAAAAAAGTTTACTTTGTGTGTCATATTTCTGTCAGACATCGGCGTTCTCCTGTGAAGCCAGTGGTGTGACATGCCAACCCTGAAACAACCCACCCCCGTTATAATCAATGAAGCTGCCTAAACTGCAAACCCTTCATTGATTATGTTTGCTTCGTGTTGTTTGGCACCATTTTAAAGACTATGCTCTGTAATAAATGCTGGGTTAGACACAAAAATACAGCCAATCTGGTGGATAAATACAGGAAAGGGTTCATCTATCATAACAATCAGGCTGCACAGTTAACCCAGCAGCCTGGGTGACACATTTAACCCAAATGATAGCTCAGTATAAGGCGGAAAACAAACAAACAAACATTTAAAACCATTCTAGGAGGAAAGGAGCAACAGCTCAGGAAGGATAACCATTATGTGGCATAAACAGTCAAACATGATTTTACATGACTATAAACTTGCTAATATTCACGTTTGCAAAGTAAAAAAAAGTTTACTTTGTGTGTCATATTTCTGTCAGACATCGGCGTTCTCCTGTGAAGCCAGTGGTGTGACATGACGTGACACAATTAGATCAGTCCCGTTATAATCAATGAAGCTGCCTAAACTGCAAACCCTTCATTGATTATAACAGAAGCAATCCAGTGTACGTCTGCATTCGTCCAAAGCCAGAGGCCCTAGCAGACATGAAATTAGAGAAGTTTAATGTGAGACAGCAGACGTTTTCAGTCTCTACTGCAATGATGAGTCAATAGAAACACGAGAGAGTACAAACCTTCAGTTCAGGACGTTTCTTCTCAGGACGAATGAAATTACTCAAACTAACCCTTACTGATACTTCAGTTTCATTCAGGTTGGCACCGATAAACCAGATGCGCTTACAGCAGTTATATGATTTGATATGCATTAAATCATTCTATTTCATTCAATTCAATCTATTTCAGTCTTCGTTCTTGAGTAAATACATGCAACTTTATTAAAAATAAATAATGCGACACACAGAAACACACTATTATGATGCAGAAAATAATATGATATGTCTCTGATATCTGTAGTTTGTCTGTCCATATAGAGCGAGAGGTCTGTCTGTCAGATTATACACGACAGAACTGAGTTCATAAACGCTCTGAGCTTCCTGCGGCCCACTGCGATGCTAGCGATGCGAGCGACGATGAGCAGGAACGCCGTGGAAGAGGTGGAAGATCAGCGGTTGTAGTTGAAGTAGTTGACAGAGGTGACACTGGCGCCGCAAGACAAAATAAAGAGGATATTCAGAGCCAGGATCACCTGGGAAAACACACAGAGATGTTCTACTATCACTCGTCCTTTCATTCTCTGATACTAGCTGTGTCCCAATTCAAAGGCTGCATCCTTCGAAGGCCGCGAAAGTCAGACCGAGCGTTGTTAAATGGGATGGGTTAGCCTACAGAGGATTGTTCTTGATGTTGCCGTTGATGAGCGGCAGTAACGTTTGTGCTGGACTGTTTTAAAAGTTATATTCATCTGCCTAAAAACAAGACAGGGTTCAAAACCTGTCTAAATATGTTCACCATGGAGAACCAAAAACATGAAGCGACTTGCTCACAGCCAGTGCATCTGTTCCCAGAGGATTACGGCTGCAATAGAGGATCCATGAAGATCATTAGTTCCTCATCACAGTATAATTAAGGTTTGGGTCTGGCACTGTACTGCTTAGTAGGTCTTGTTGGTCCCTATCAACCGGTTGGATTTGTACACTAGATTTGAGAGAAATCCAAATCCAAATTGATCATGTCTGTAACATTGAGGTCATCAACATGCTAGTGTCCCAATGAAAATGAACCTTTTAGTAGAGATTAAAATTATACTGTTTCTCTGTTGGGAAAATGAACCAAAAACATTGATGACATCATCTTGCACTTGGGGGCGTATCCAATTTTCAATGTGCATCAACACAGGAAAATGCAGAGAAAACTGCTTGCCAAACCATTTTGTGGGGTCTTCACGGATGCAGATGTCACACACCAGGTCTTCAGTTGAATACTTAGAGTTTGGTCGGTACTGCTCTAGGAACATGGAGCTCATCTTAGCCGCCCGTCGTTGGCGGCTCTTCGTGTTTGTCCGTGAGCATAGAGTGGTTGGTGACACTCATCAGGCAGATGGGAAGGATTCGTGGATCACCATGGAGGAGGTGGCGAAGGCCAGGCCACTGTAGACTGACGGAAAGTCCCAGATGCAGCCAAGCAGGGGCCGAGTAGTGCTGCTCACCAACATCAGCGACTGGGCGAGAGGTAAACACAAGTTAAATAATAGTCTATGCACACTGATAGATTAATAAAGAGAAAGACTGACCTCGGTGGAGTTCTCGTCTCCGTTCTTGGAGAACACAAACGCTGGGATTGAGATTGAGACTCCCGATGAGGCACAACCCGAATATGAGGGATTTGGGGGGTCCGTGATGGGCGGGGCGACCCGACGCAACGTTTGAAAACTGACCAGCTGATTGGTCAGTTTTGGGGCCCCTCCCCCACCCGATGACATCATCTCCTGTGAGATGAATATGCCTTTTTCCGCGCTCCTTCCTGCTCCCTCTGTCGGTGTCTGTGGGACTTTGTGCACATATGCATGTAAGAAATGCATCAGTCTAACCGTAACACACAAGCTTGTGACGCATTAGCAAGGAATTGGCATACTTGTGTAAAAAGTACATTATTGGCGTAAAATGCAGGTTGTGTGTAAATAAAATGCTTCGGTTAAGAATCTGCATATAAACTGCAAAAATCTCCAATTTCTGGGCTAAAATGCAGGATGTACAGGGTGTGGCTTGCAAACCCACAATGCATTACTTAAAAATTTGTATCCTTGCATAAATATTTATGCATAAAACATTTCTGGCCTAAAGTTAGGTTACCTGCTTCCCGCGGCGTGTTTGAGGTGGTGGAAGACGTTCAGCACGTCCCTCACTCGCCGCGGCTCCTCTTCGATCTTAGATGCCAGCTGAAGACACGCCATGGCCACCGTCTGAGACAGGGTTGAAGGTCATGAGGTCATCCGCGAGAGAAAGACGGCTAGTTTAGAGACGTCCACTTTAGACATTCTGCTAACTGTAAGCAACTACATGTAAATTAAATCTCATTAGAGCACTAGTAGACTGTTAGGTTATGGTTAGGGTTAGCAGAATAAGTTGACACAGTTACAGTTAGCAGAACATCAAAAAATGGACTAGTGAAATAAAGTGTTAGTGTCTCACAAACGATTTGCAGTAGAAGAAGCGATGGAACAGGATCTGGGCTGTTGCCATGGCAACCTGATAAAACAGTCATCAACACTTCAAACAACTGTTTCATGTAAAATCTTAACTAGCTCAAGCGCTCAAAACCCTTGTCTGGCAGTTTTGAGCTTTATGTTACTTAGCAACAGCTACACATTGTACAATGAAGTGTTTCTTCTATGCTTAGTGAAACAGCCCTGCTGAAAAAAAGCCCTGCTTAATAGTCCCCCAGTCTCGATCATCAGGGTGGCATTCACCTGGTTGACTTTCTTTACAAGCAGCTGACAGCTGACAAACGAGCATTATAATAAATCCAACTCAACCAAAAGTGAGCATTAATAGTTTCTAAAACACCACAGTTAATATAGATATTGTCACTACAATCCCTGCAAACAGATCGTTCCTCTAACGTTCCCATTTGGTTATTTTTAGGAAACAAATAAAAACATTCTGGGAATCACAAAACAAAATAAACAAATCAACATGACAAAACCATTGTGACAGGCATTATTTTTAATACGGTTGGAACAAAAATTGTAAAAAGAACTCATAGCTGTTATATTAATAAGATAGGCAATATACATTCATTTCCTCAAATTATACACAAAATTGGCAGAATATGTGTATGTATTTTTGCAGAAACTTTGATACCGTGTAATGTGGGGTTTGGGTTTTGGGTTTTGTTTCATGTTCATGTTTTCATGCCTTTTATTTTGTAATTGGTTCACCCTGTTAGTGTCATGCTTCCCTTGCCCTCTTGTCTTCATGCTATTGGTTCCTCTGTTCATTGTGTCATGTTCTAGTCTGTTCATGTCAAGTCAAGTCTGTTCATGCCTCGTCAAGTCAAGTCAAGTCTGTTCATGCCTAGTGAAGTCAAGTCTGTTCATGTCAAGTCAAGTCTCGGATTATTGTTTGGATATTTGGATCACACTGTAAATAAACTGCACTTGGGTTCTTCACACTTCAACTCGCCTTCAGTGGATGAATCATTACAGACCGTTGTAATTGACTTCAAAAAGAGTATTTCATTCAGACGTGTGAAATGAACAGATGGAATATGAACAGTGAAATAAACACTCATCCAATGGTTTGAATGGTACTTTTATGTAATATTGCAGTTCATTCTTCTCCATCTCAGTTATCTGGTTATGGATTATGAGTTAAATCAGTCCTGTGCTGTGGTTCAGTGTTGTTTAATGGTCGCTAGGTGGCGGTAGAAACACATCAGAGCCTCACAGGTGTGAGCAGAGATAAAAACACAACTCAATACAACACACATCTGACTGACTGACTGTGAGTGAGTGTGTGTGTGTGTGTGTGTGAGAGAGTGTGTGTGTGTGTGTGTGAGTCTGTGTGTCTTTGTGTGTGTGTGTGTGTGTGTGTGAGTGTGTGTGTGTGTGAGGTTCTCACAGCTGTCAATCACGTCCCTCACGTGACCTATGACCTGTGACGGATGTGTTGACCTCTTACACACAACTCATTGTACTGATTACATTTTTATTTATTTAAATTATAAACCAGTTTCAGCTGCATAAAGACAGTCACTACAGTTCAGTATGAACTACTGTAAAAAAATATATACTTTTTACAAGGCGTTTTCAAACCCTTTTCACTACAAATGAACATGTGTAAATACATAAATGAACTATATATATTAAAATTAAAATTATATTAAATATTAAAATGCTTAAAATTATGTAAAATATATATAAATGGCAAGTTTTCACACTGCTCTCATTACAAATTAATATATTTACATAGATATGAACTAAATATTTCTGAATTAAAATGACATTAAGTAATAAAATACTTTTAAACTGTGCTTTTCATATATTTCAAAAGTGTTTTCACTGTAAATAAAAATGTAAACATATAAAAAGAAACAAATTTAAATGAAAATTACATTAAATATTAAAATATGTAAAAAAAAAAAAATGCTTTCACTGTAAATGAACATGTAAATATATAAAAAGAACTACATTTAAGTGGAAATTACATTAAATACTAAAATACTTTAAAATGAGTCAAATATATTTAAAAGCCACGCCTGCGTCCCCGGCCAAGATGGCCGCCACGCCTGCGTCCCCGGCCAAGATGGCCGCCACGCCTGAGTACCCGGCCAAGATGGCCGCCACGCCTGAGTTGGACGCGGAGCTTGGGCTTGGACTGAAAGGTCTGATTGCTAGTGTGATGGACCCACCTCTGATGTCGGTGCGAGCTGCAGGCATCCTGGTAACGTCAGCGCTCTCAAGCCCCGCCATCTTAGAGGTCATGCCACACTCTGCTGCCCTTACTGTAATGGCGGTCGCCATTTTGAGCGTGTGGGCTGCACACTGCGCTCC
>NW_015655994.1:79451-81384 GCF_001515625.1 Sinocyclocheilus rhinocerous | reverse complement strand
TGAATCTGCCCCAGTGGCCTCTCCTGCCTATGAGTCTGTCCCTGAGGTCTTTCCTATCCATGAGTCTGCACCAAGGGCCTTTCCTTTGCATGAATCCGCTGCAGAACCTCCAGAGGTGGTGGCGTCCGCTTCCGATCTCACTGCCTGCCAAAATACTTTAAAATGAGTCAAATATATTTAAAAGAAAAAAACTACATGAAGTAATAAATTGAACATCCAGGTCAGGTTTAGTGAAGAGTGTCCAGTGCAGTGCTGAGAGAGTTAGTTTGCAGTTTAGCAACATTTGTTCATTAACACCACAAACATCTGAGCACGTGACATTATTAGATAATAAAGCACATTTGGTTTTGATTTTAAATTACATTTATTATTAGAGCTTACTTGGCTATTCTTTCTTTCTCTTCCTCCTACTTTCGGTCTGGATGTTTTACTTTAACGCTAAACCTCTGTTTATCAGTCATAGCACATTATTATTCAATATTTATTCGTCTTTTAGCTAGAAGTGAATGTTATATGGCTTAAAAATGCCAGCTGCTTTCCTAAGTTAAATACATACAAATGCATACTAATTTGTATGTCAGATTGTAAAATTACTCAGTGTTTTAAAGATATAATTATGAAAAGTTGTGATTAACAAAGGTACGTAGAGCTAGCAAATGTAAGCTCTTCTGAACAATCACAATAACAATGAACACTGAACAGCGCCTCAGAAACCATAGCGATCCCCAGATGAGCCATAACACCGGAAGTGAGAGACTGTAGGTTTTGAACGCTTATATCTACTAAATGCTAATTTTGTCATTGTTTTGGAGCACACCAGCTTATAGATAACCTTAAAGCTAACATATTCATACTAAAAAACAAAAAACTTTCATTTTGATTTCATGGGGACTCTAAAGTTGTGTTTATTAGCGCAGCTGCTGTGTTTACAGCGGTAACCAAGGAAACGCTGTATCTGCTGTTCCATAAGCGCCACCTGCTGTCAGGTGGTACTCACTGCAGAGTCAAATGACTTCCAGCTCCTCTCTAGATGTCTAATGGGGTAGAGGGATAGAGTTGTGGGTAGGGTTGGATATTCTAGCTCCACCCATTAGACACAAATTACCCTGATAGCACACGTACATCTCAGAGACTTGACGTCTGCATTACATCTGCAAGACGTGTTTTATAGAGTGTTTGCTCATCTGCAATACGGCTACAGGACATTTCCTATCAGATGTCAAATAGGCGTTTAGAAGATGTCTTTAAGATGTTTATGATCAGGGCCAAATGCGGGTAAAAATCAGCTGTGGCGGGTAACCTGTCAAATCACTAGCCAATTTGACGGGTTACTTTTCGTAAGTTATGTTCACTCATTAATTTCTTGGGGAAGTTCATGCAAGCCAAATCTGTGCAGGTTTAGCGCAAATACTGAACTCGTGAGACATCATGACATTATGGAGTATATTGCAAAAGCTAAACAAAACACACCTACAGAGGCACGCATAAGAGACCACGTGATGAAGTCTGGTTAGACTAACTTAGTGCGCGTGCGCATTTAGAGTGCATTCTTCCACTGCATGATTCAGTCTATTAATATGCATTAAGAATGATCACATAATTCAAGATAAGGGGGCAGAAAATTTATATATTTATATCAATTCATATAGTTAATCAATATCACACGAAGAGTGCCGTTTTTTATTAAAAAATCAGTTTATGTGAAATGTGATATTGTGATATACAAATGTGATATTGATATTATACAACAGTTCAATAAACAATGAGTTAATATAAAGAGACTTACGTTTTAGACACCATATTGGCTGTTTTTGCGTTATTTCGCCAACAGAAAACATTCCAAACACAGCGCTGTTTTGCGTCTCTGAGCAAAATCAACCGTTTAAATGATTCGGTTCATTCGCAATGACTCACTTAACAGTGACTTGCTGCC
>NW_015655994.1:74210-75334 GCF_001515625.1 Sinocyclocheilus rhinocerous | reverse complement strand
CGCGTGCGCATTTAGAGTGCGTTCTTTCACTGCATGATTCAGTCTATTAATATGCATTAAGAATGATCACATAATTCAAGATAAGGGGGCAGAAAATTTATATATTTATATCAATTCATATAGTTAATCAATATCACACGAAGAGTGCCGTTTTTTATTAAAAAATCAGTTTATGTGAAATGTGATATTGTGATATACAAATGTGATATTGATATTATACAACAGTTCAATAAACAATGAGTTAATATCAAGAGACTTACGTTTTAGACAGCATATTGGCTGTTTTGCTCTATTTCAGCAACAGAAATAATTCCAAACACAGTCACAGCACTGTTGTGCGTCTCTGAGCAACATGACGATGATTCGTTCCTGAATGTTTATTTCTGTCTTTTTTATTTTTGTTTGATTGTATTTATTTTTTATTTTTTGGCTAGTAGAAGTTATGAATGGCCGGTAACTTAAAAATTTAGTAGCCAAATTGGCTGGTGAGTGAAAAAGTTAATTTCAATCCCTGTTTATGATGTAAAACTGACATCTTAGAGACGTCTGTCAGATGTTTGTACACAGCAGATGCTTTCCAGATCTTTAACAGACCTCTCGCAGACGCACCTGTGCTATCTGGGCACATTTACGTGGGCTTCACGTAAGTTCCACCCATTTACTCTGCAGTGAGCAGCTTCTCAGTATAGTTTCACATAGTCAGACCATTCTGTTTTTGCTTCAAATTTTGAAAAAATACGTTCCTGAATGAATCAACCGTTTAAATGATTCGGTTCAGTCGCAATGACTCACTTATTAACAGTGACTTGCTGCCAACCACTGGCGGTTTTCATTTCACATTTAAAGTATCTTTTAATTTTTTTAATCATTTCAAATATCAGTATTCAACATTTCATGTTTAAAATACCAAAACATTATTTATGCATTTGTAACCGCAGGTTAAAGCATTTCTTGTCCCTCTAAGCTGCATTAACATGTGTAAATACATCTAAATGCCACTTCATATGCAACTTATGCAAATATGAATTTTATCGATACTGATTTAATTTGTTTAGTAACAGCCTAAATGTATTATTATTATAATTGACTGATTAAATGTAAGAATTTGACTCAATGATGTACAC
>NW_015655994.1:51278-74162 GCF_001515625.1 Sinocyclocheilus rhinocerous | reverse complement strand
TCGCAATGACTCACTTAACAGTGACTTGCTGCCACCAACTGGCGGTTTTAATTTCACATTTAAAGTATCTTTTCATTTTTTAAATAATTTCAAATATCAGTATTCAACATTTCATGTTTTAAATATCAAAACATTATTTATGCATTTGTAACTGCAGTTTAAAGCATTCCATGTCCCTCTAAGCTGCATTAACATGTGTAAATACATCTAAATGCCACTTCATATGCAACTTATGCAAATATGAATTTTATCGATACTGATTTAATTTGTTTAGTAACAGCCTAAATGTATTATTATTATAATTGACTGATTAAATGTAAGAATTTGACTCAAAAGATGATGTACACTTTTAGAAAAAAAAAAAAGGCTTTATAAAGGTAAAAATGCCCATAAAAGGTAAAAATTTATTTAAACTTATTGGAAAAGATTCATGTCTATCACTGCTGTGAACTGACCACAGAATATGAAGAATATAAAAAACTTTAGGAGTCAGCTGTCCACGGTAGTCCTTAAGATATCTGCACAATAACACACTCAGCACAATGTCGACTAATTATCTTTATCAATAAAATCCCAGAAAATATTGAGATATTATTTTTTGTCAATATCGCACACCCCTAGTACTGATACAAAATTATTTGCAATGGTCGCTTTGTCACGCCCAGTGTAGACAGCCTCAAACTGTTGGTTTATTTCTGTCTTTTTTATTTTTGTTTGATTGTATTTATTTTTTATTTTTTGGCTAGTAGAAGTTATGAATGGCCGGTAACTTAAAAATTTAGTAGCCAAATTGGCTGGTGAGTGAAAAAGTTAATTTCAATCCCTGTTTATGATGTAAAACTGACATCTTAGAGACGTCTGTCAGATGTTTGTACACAGCAGATGCTTTCCAGATCTTTAACAGACCTCTCGCAGACGCACCTGTGCTATCTGGGCACATTTACGTGGGCTTCACGTAAGTTCCACCCATTTACTCTGCAGTGAGCAGCTTCTCAGTATAGTTTCACATAGTCAGACCATTCTGTTTTTGCTTCAAATTTTGAAAAAATACGATCTAATTTAGATTAAAAACTGCTCGTGTTGCATGTATGCAGCATCTTTGCTTGGATTGTGATTAAAATGCAGTGGTTGCCTCTAATTTTAAATAGAGAGAGCACAGACAAAGCCTTAGCTTGAGATTTCAGAGAGATTTTTTTGTCTGAGAAATAATAAAAGGACATTTTTTCATTTATAATTTGTCTTAAGTCTCATTTTGTTCCAAAAATCACGAGAAAATCGTATCGTGAAACAAGTATCGTGAATCATATCGCATCGCGAGTTGAGTGAATTGTTACATCCCTAATCCTATCTCTAACATTGTCTTTTCCAAACTGGAATTTCAGTCTGCCGTGGTACAACTGAGCAGACATCATAAGGTCCACAGATCGGATTGCAAATACGCTTCAGCTTTAGGCAAAGGAAGCAAAACTCCACCTTGCAGCGCTTACACATAAGGTTTTTACAAGCGAACCCACTGTGTTCTAAAAGCAGACCGCAGGTTGGGCAGGCACGAATGGCAGGACACTCTACATTGTTCACATAAGACAGCCTCATATTTGTACATTTTGCTAGCTTGTCAACATCTGGGTGGACACAGTCGTCATAACTGCAGCGTAGAGAATGAGCAGCTGGTCCTTTCCATTCCCTCAGACACTGCCAGCAGAACTGGAAGCTCTTCTTTTTCACAGCTGTGCAGATGGTGCATTTCACACACAGGTTGCTCAGGTCTTCTCGCTCAACATAGGACTCACAGCTTGGACACTTAGAGAGAGACATACCAGAAAGTTCATTAGCTGTCAATGAATCCACACGATCCAGAAGACAAAAATGTTATTTCTACTCACTGATTTGAACTCGCAGTACTCCGCTGCTGCCAGAAGAGCCATATTCTCTTCAAAATGAGCCTGCTCTGAATCACTAAGCACTGCCAGTTTCCTGACCTCCAAGTATGGCCACTCTGCGCTGCATTTTTCTGTCCCATGTGTGATAGCTGGACAGTAAAATTTATACTGACCCTGTTAGAAAGAAAAGAATAAAACCAAAATGTTTACAGTAGGGACGTACTGAACAGGTTTTTTTGTGAACCCGATCCAATCAGAGTCACTTGTATATTCATAGTGTTTGGTGCACAATTCAAGTACATTAAAGTTATTAAAATCAATCCAATGTAGTTGAGCAGAGAGTAAATGTAATATATATGTATATGTGTGTGTGTGTACACTATATAAAGACATTTGTTGATGTAAACACGTTACAGTGGTAGAAATTGTAAACAGATTGTGTGATCACAATAATGAACCCTGACAGCACACGTACATCACAGAGACGTCTATTTGACGTCTGCATTACATCAACAAGACGTATTTTTTAGAGTGTTTGCTCATCTGCTATACATCTACAGGACGCTTCCTATCAGATGTCAAGTAGACGTTTAGAAGATGTTTATGATGTAAACCTGACATCTTAGAGATGTCTGTCAGATGTTTGTACACAGCAGATGCTTTCCAGATCTTTACCAGACGTCTCGCAGACGCACCTGTGCTATCTGGGAATATGGAACTACTGATGTAAACTTACTGTATTTTATATGTACAATTAGCAGAATAATTGCAAAATGATTAGAAAAAGGTGGAGGTAAGGTTAGAAAGCATGAAGCTTGCTCTGTCAGTCTCTCAGTCAAATCCGAAGCAAGACGCAACGAGTTATAACAACAACGTCTCAGATAGATCACTACAAAAGCTTCCTATCAGATGTCAAGTAGACGTTTAGAAGATGTTTATGATGTAAACCTGACATCTTAGAGATGTCTGTCAGATGTTTGTACACAGCAGATGCTTTCCAGATCTTTACCAGACGTCTCGCAGACGCACCTGTGCTATCTGGGAATATGGAACTACTGATGTAAACTTACTGTATTTTATATGTACAATTAACAGAATAATTGCAAAATGATTAGAAAAAGGTGGAGGTAAGGTTAGAAAGCATGAAGCTTGCTCTGTCAGTCTCAGTCAAATCCGAAGCAAGACGCAACGAGTTATAACAACAACGTCTCAGATAGATCACTACAAAAGTGCGCATCAAATACATTGAACACGGAAGCTCAAACGTGTGTGAGGCGCTAGAACAGACCTCACTGGTTCACGCATCACACACACATTTCTTCTTTTTTTGGTTTTAATAGCGGCTGAATACTTTGAGCGTCTTCTTTTCCTTTAAATGACGGCAAATCTACTGGAAGGAGAGTACTGCACGACACCGGCATGACAGCTGACATAAAATAAGGATCGGGCTTAGGAGAGCCGATACCGATCAGTTAAAAAATGCTTGATTGGCCCCGATCCCGATCCTTGAGATCGGCTCAGGACATCCCTAATTTACAGATACTATGGATGTTCATTTCGGTTATTTTTCCTAACTGACAACCGACGCTCGTTAACCGATTATTAACCGTTAACCGACAAGGTTATTTTAAATTAGAATTTAATTAAATTAGAAAGGATAAGTGTCTGTGACCCGTTAAAAATGCTAACATTTGTTTTGCGGGGATTAATTTTACACATGCAAGAAGTAGCAGACAACAGTATGAGGATTCATATGGTCATATCATTTCACATGCACCTGCAGCGCTTCTGCGAGCGGAGAAAAACATTATATATATATATATACAGTATATTAAACGAATGAACAGGCCTATACGAGAAACTGTGCAACAAGTAGCCTAGTATGCAGAGTTTCGGTTCATTGTTGTGCTGCGCGAAAGTTAAATGAATGTTTATTGCATTATTTCAGTTTCATGTGTGTCACCGTGATGGTGTTTAGCGTTTGTGTGAATGACACTGTGCACCTTCTATATATGTTATTATTTAAAAGCTGCTTGTGATGGGCTTTGGTTCATCGTGTGACTTTCTCATCACCTCCTGCTTTTGGTGCAGTGTTTACAAAGCTACAAAATAGATTTCAGTACTTCAATAGGGTTGGTATATTAACATTATTTCAGTTAATGAAATTACGGTATTTAACTGTAAATTTAAGTTAAAACCGTAAAACCTAAAACGTTGCTACCGTATTTTTTTACGATAAAATTCCGGCAACCACAGCTGCCGTTTTTTTACCGTAAATTTTACTGAATTTTTTTTACAGTGTACGAAAGCGTACAAGTGAGGTCGCACGAACTGGCTGCGTTGGTTTCATTGTATTAGAAGTGTAGTAACCGTTTTTTGGCGTATTTATCTGTATAACTACAGTTTTGCTACAAATAAAACTGTGGTTAGTGAGGCAAAACCATGGTTAATTTGTGGTTGCCATGGTTTAACTATAGTAACCATGTTTTTTTTTTATTTTTTTATTTTTTATTTGTAGTAAAATAATGGTAATTTTCGTAAGGTAAACGAGCTGATTTGGGAACAGGTGTTACTCCGGGTTAAGATGGTCTTAACCCTAGGGTGTGCTTTTGAGTCCTTATTGAGAGTCTGGGCTTTACACTTTCAGTTCTGAAGAGGTCGGGTGGCATAAGGTGCATGTTTCTGAGACATCGCTTCGGGGAACATACTAAACGGTATTTTTTAGTAGCATGGGTGTGTATTCTCTGTCAGCAAACAATAAGCAGTTAAATAACCCGTCCTCTACTGAGGATTTTGTCCCTCCTTGATGCCAAGAGAACATTTTCGTGAAAGTGAAAGCTAAATGTCTTCATTGGAAATGCTTTCACTTAGCTGCATTTTTGCTTTCGTTTATCTAACAAAAGATGTTTTGGACTGAGGACATTCCATGCGAGGGAGGAATGAAGCAGATACTTTAAACATTAGCTGACGGGTGTGTTAGTTAATTACTGAAACTATTGTATTTCTAAGTTACAGGTCCAGCGGTAGTTTCGATTTGCAGATCGAGGATCTGTTGATACTGGTGAGTTACATGAAACATACTGACGAAACCTTATTGAAATGTCTACTCTGTTTTTAGTATAGTTGTTTCTTTCCGTGCTGTGTGTGAGGTAAGTGTTCTTTAAGCGTTTTTCTCGATGGTAACTAAAGTCATCTAAAACGAAGTTGCACTTTGCGGTGAACATTATCAATGCCCGATAACAGATTCTTATGTTGTTTATTAGCTATTTTAAGGGCTCTCAACTATTATGTCATTCCACTGAAAATAAGTCACATGTGGCTTCTCATAAAGTTCATATTGACGCTTTATCTTTATAGATCTTATGCATATGCTGGCTTTCGTTGGCTGTTTTGTAAACTCGGCAACCTTCTCCAGCACAGTCCTTAGATTCAGGTAACAAAAAATATATATAAATATTTCACTATACATTACACTATACTACACAATTAAATTTATATTGATTTATTTATATATATATATTCGTGCCTGATGGTAGCTGATTTAATAGTTGTTCATTATTGCTTTCTGTAGAAACACCACATGTTGAAAGAAAGTGATTTTATTCCTTATTCTGTAGATGAAATGAAGACCAAAGTAGATACAGCTGTGCTAAAGCAGTAAGTGTCTAATATAATTCACTAGACACATCTAAAACACGACTAGAGTAAACTGCTATGCTGATTGTTTACTGATGGTCAATGCAGTAGAATCTTACAGTGTATACCTTCAAATATTTGAAGATCTCTCAACCTGGACTCTGTTGTTAAAAAACTGAAGAGATGTTCCTCATGGCCACTTCTTAGACAAAGGTAAGGCCATATTGATGCAGTTATTCATCTTCTTAGACATATATATATATATGCAGTGTTGGGGGTAACGCACTACAAGTAATGCGAGTTGCGTAATCAGATTACTTTTTTCAAGTAACTAGTAAAGTAACGCATTACTTTTTAATTTACAAGAGAATATCTGAGTTACTTTTTCAAATAAGTAACGCAAGTTACTTTTTTTCTCCAGTTTATTGATTGACAGCTCTGGTGTTGCCATGGTGACAGAAATCAGAAGATGTTACTGTAGTTCTAAAATAAATATGAATATGCATTAATTCATCTCACTCACAAAAAAAAACACAGATTCAGTATTCCTCAAAATGAATAAAAATAATGCAACTCAGAATATGACGCAAACCTGCAATAATTAAATGTTAAACAACACAAATATCCTTTATGTATTTAATCCCATTCTATTAACCAATGTCTTTGCTTCTGACCTTCAATGATCCAGTTGAACCATACTAATAAGCAAAAATTACTCTAGACAAACATTTGTGTGTCTTTTTTTTATTGCTGACGTGTGTTGAAATTTCTTCTTCTGCATTCTACTGTACGGACGTTTCCTCCTTGATGCCAAGAGAACATTTTCGTGAAAGTGAAAGCTAAATGTCTTCATTGGAAATGCTTTCACTTAGCTGCATTTTTGCTTTCGTTTATCTAACAAAAGATGTTTTGGACTGAGGACATTCCATGCGAGGGAGGAATGAAGCAGATACTTTAAACATTAGCTGACGGGTGTGTTAGTTAATTACTGAAACTATTGTATTTCTAAGTTACAGGTCCAGCGGTAGTTTCGATTTGCAGATCGAGGATCTGTTGATACTGGTGAGTTACATGAAACATACTGACGAAACCTTATTGAAATGTCTACTCTGTTTTTAGTATAGTTGTTTCTTTCCGTGCTGTGTGTGAGGTAAGTGTTCTTTAAGCGTTTTTCTCGATGGTAACTAAAGTCATCTAAAACGAAGTTGCACTTTGCGGTGAACATTATCAATGCCCGATAACAGATTCTTATGTTGTTTATTAGCTATTTTAAGGGCTCTCAACTATTATGTCATTCCACTGAAAATAAGTCACATGTGGCTTCTCATAAAGTTCATATTGACGCTTTATCTTTATAGATCTTATGCATATGCTGGCTTTCGTTGGCTGTTTTGTAAACTCGGCAACCTTCTCCAGCACAGTCCTTAGATTCAGGTAACAAAAAATATATATAAATATTTCACTATACATTACACTATACTACACAATTAAATTTATATTGATTTATTTATATATATATATTCGTGCCTGATGGTAGCTGATTTAATAGTTGTTCATTATTGCTTTCTGTAGAAACACCACTGGTATGTTGAAAGTGATTTTATTCCTTATTCTGTAGATGAAATGAAGACCAAAGTAGATACAGCTGTGCTAAAGCAGTAAGTGTCTAATATAATTCACTAGACACATCTAAAACACGACTAGAGTAAACTGCTATGCTGATTGTTTACTGATGGTCAATGCAGTAGAATCTTACAGTGTATACCTTCAAATATTTGAAGATCTCTCAACCTGGACTCTGTTGTTAAAAAACTGAAGAGATGTTCCTCATGGCCACTTCTTAGACAAAGGTAAGGCCATATTGATGCAGTTATTCATCTTCTTAGACATATATATATATATGCAGTGTTGGGGGTAACGCACTACAAGTAATGCGAGTTGCGTAATCAGATTACTTTTTTCAAGTAACTAGTAAAGTAACGCATTACTTTTTAATTTACAAGAGAATATCTGAGTTACTTTTTCAAATAAGTAACGCAAGTTACTTTTTTTCTCCAGTTTATTGATTGACAGCTCTGGTGTTGCCATGGTGACAGAAATCAGAAGATGTTACTGTAGTTCTAAAATAAATATGAATATGCATTAATTCATCTCACTCACACAAAAAAAAACACAGATTCAGTATTCCTCAAAATGAATAAAAATAATGCAACTCAGAATATGACGCAAACCTGCAATAATTAAATGTTAAACAACACAAATATCCTTTATGTATTTAATCCCATTCTATTAACCAATGTCTTTGCTTCTGACCTTCGATGATCCAGCTCAACCATACTAATAAGCAAAAATTACTCTAGACAAACATTTGTGTGTCTTTTTTTTATTGCTGACGTGTGTTGAAATTTCTTCTTCTGCATTCTACTGTACGGACGTAAATTTACTGTACTGTTTACAGCCTGAGGCTTATTCATTTCACTTTTGGTGTGAAAAGGCTTATATATTTGCCAAAAATATAACTTTTTTATTTTAAAAACAAACAAGCAAGCCTTCCTCCTTGATGCCAAGAGAACATTTTCGTGAAAGTGAAAGCTAAATGTCTTCATTGGAAATGCTTTCACTTAGCTGCATTTTTGCTTTCGTTTATCTAACAAAAGATGTTTTGGACTGAGGACATTCCATGCGAGGGAGGAATGAAGCAGATACTTTAAACATTAGCTGACGGGTGTGTTAGTTAATTACTGAAACTATTGTATTTCTAAGTTACAGGTCCAGCGGTAGTTTCGATTTGCAGATCGAGGATCTGTTGATACTGGTGAGTTACATGAAACATACTGACGAAACCTTATTGAAATGTCTACTCTGTTTTTAGTATAGTTGTTTCTTTCCGTGCTGTGTGTGAGGTAAGTGTTCTTTAAGCGTTTTTCTCGATGGTAACTAAAGTCATCTAAAACGAAGTTGCACTTTGCGGTGAACATTATCAATGCCCGATAACAGATTCTTATGTTGTTTATTAGCTATTTTAAGGGCTCTCAACTATTATGTCATTCCACTGAAAATAAGTCACATGTGGCTTCTCATAAAGTTCATATTGACGCTTTATCTTTATAGATCTTATGCATATGCTGGCTTTCGTTGGCTGTTTTGTAAACTCGGCAACCTTCTCCAGCACAGTCCTTAGATTCAGGTAACAAAAAATATATATAAATATTTCACTATACATTACACTATACTACACAATTAAATTTATATTGATTTATTTATATATATATATTCGTGCCTGATGGTAGCTGATTTAATAGTTGTTCATTATTGCTTTCTGTAGAAACACCACTGGTATGTTGATATTCCTTATATTCCTTATTCTGTAGATGAAATGAAGACCAAAGTAGATACAGCTGTGCTAAAGCAGTAAATAATTCACTTAATTCACTAGACACATCTAAAACACGACTAGAGTAAACTGCTATATGTTCCGATTTATGCTCTGGAAATGTATGCAAATTAGTGCATATTTAATTAGATACTGTCTCATTTGCATATTTCAACATGACATTTTAGAAAACTTGTAATACAAAACAGTTGTCTTAATGTACGGTGATTAATCAACTGGGAAACTATGGTCATATATTAGTTACAAGTAACGCGAGTTACGTAATCAGATTACTTTTTTTCAAGTAACTAGTAAAGTAACGCATTACTTTTTAATTTACAAGATCATATCTGAGTTACTTTTTCAAATAAGTAACGCAAGTTACTTTTTTTCTCCAGTTTATTGATTGACAGCTCTGGTGTTGCCATGGTGACAGAAATCAGAAGATGTTACTGTAGTTCTAAAATAAATATGAATATGCATTAATTCATCTCACTCACAAAAAACAACAAAACACAGATTCAGTATTCCTCAAAATTAATAAAAATAATGCATCTCAGAATATGACGCAAACCTGCAATAATTAAATGTTAAACAACACAAATATGCTTTATGTATTTAATCCCATTCTATTAGCTTCTGACCTTTGATGATCCAGTTCAACCGCACTAATAAGCACAAATTACTCTAGACGAACATCTGTGTGTCTTTGTTTATTGCTGAAGTGTTGAAATGTCTTCTTCTGCGTTCTACTGTACGGACGTAAATGTACTTTCCCTTCAGCCTGAGGCTTATTCATTTCACTTTTGGTGTGAAAAGGCTTTTATATTTGCCAGAAATATAACTTTTTTATTTTAAAAACAAACAAGCAAGCCCTGTCCAGATTTAAAAAGTAGCGTAAATGCATTACTTTCCATAAAAAAGTAACTAAGTAACGTAAGTAGTTACTTTTTTATGGAGTAACGCAACATTGTAACGCATTACTTTTAAAAGTAACTTTCCCCAACACTGGTTATGTGTGTGTGTTAGATTATGTATATGTTTCCAGATGTAATTGTGTGTTACATTAATATATATAATGATTTCTCCTGCATCTAATAACAGCAGTTTTGCCCAAACACCCAGCACTGAGTCAACTGCTCTGCAGTCTTTAGCTTCAGGTACACACTTCCACAGGATAATCGGGTTTAATTGTTACTACAGTTGCATGTGAATATTGTGTATAGTCTTTTTTTTCTTTTTGCAAAACATATTAGATTCGGTTTTACAATAATTCAATCCAAATGTGGTACTGAGAGGTCAGGTTTGAACTGGAGTTTACTGCTGAAAGTTGTGTCTCTCTGCAGGCAATTCAGATGCAGTAAATCAGTTGGCAAATGACACTGAAAAGATGAAAATAAAGGATCTAGTCGACAGATCATCAGTCTCTCACAGGCTGACAGCAAACCAAGATCCTTGTGAGTTGAGATACTTTCTCAAAACATCCGAGAGAAAAAAAGGTCATTTAAATATGAAATTAAACCCTTAAATAGTGTGCTTTATGCATAACATGACAGTGCAAAGGAATTATAGTACAATGAGTCAAAACCGATGCTTCTATCGATTAGAGGCCATGAATTAGATTTAGCAAATATATCATGAATTTGTTTTAAGCATCTGCCTCCTCTCTTTAGGTCCATACAGAGGTTTGCTCAATCTAGGTGCAACCTGCTATCTGAATGCAGCCTTGCAGGTGCTCTTCATGACCCAAGCGTTCAGAGAGAGAGTGCTGCTGCTGTCGGTTTCGTCTTCTTGTCTTTTTCATTTGTCTGAACTCTTAGTGTCTAAAATGAAAAATCGTGCTGAAATGAAAAACAGTTGTTGTCTATTCTCTTAGCACTCCTGGTGACACAAGTGAGAAATTAGAGTCAGCATTAAAGGAACTATTTAAAGAGCTCAGCAATCAGGTCGGGGGTGCTCAGAGCGTCTCAACGGAAGGAATAATCAAGGCTCTCGGTATACAGAGAAGTACGTTTATGATGGGCGCAATTTAATGAAATCCTTCATTGTAACTGCACTGTTTGTGTGTATGAAGTGTGTTGTGTTTTCACTTTAATTTCAGTATATGAGCAGCAGGATGCTGTGGAATACTTCCTAGATATCCTAGAGAAAGTAGGCCCAGATTTGGCTGAGGTAGCTTATTTCTTTTCAATATGTAACAATGCAGAAAAATAACAGAACGTTTGCTTGTTAAACAGTGAAGACGGTCCTGTGCAGGGTGTGCTCTGTGACTCTTTTAACTGAAACAGGTCTTTAGAGGAACTATGAGGAACAACAGAAGATGTGCAGAAAATCACGAGTCTCATGATGACAGCTCGTTCAAGTCACTACAGATCGCTCTGAACAGCATGGACGGACCGTACAGACTAGTAAGACTAAATTCAGTGAGCTTCTGTATTCATGATTATGTATGGAAGCCCATTTCCGCCACCGCATAAATAATAAATCGAGGTAATTGCGACGTTTTTTCTCACAATTTGCATTTGCGATTTACGCCCAATGCCCAATGTTGACGCTTGTGAGTTAATTTCTCACAATTCTGAATTTATATCTCACAATTGTGTGTTGTGAAGTCAAAACCGCCAGATATAATTCTGATAAAAAAAGGTCAGAATTGCATGAAAACAGTTGCAATTAGCTTGTTTTATTTTTTTACTCAGTGGCGGAAACGGGCTTCCATAATCATGTGCCAAACAGAGGCTTGTGTGCAGGTCATCATAAACTGTTTGATTTTGATTTCAGGAAGATGGGGTTCAATCATATTTTGCGTCTACAACATTAGATGGAGATGACCAGATGTACTGTGAAGCCTGCGATGAGAAAAGTGATACAACATGGGTAAAATTCATTTTTGCTGCTGTCGGTGTACGTTTAAAAGCCCAATTTTTCCAAAGCTGGTATAGTGCTCAAAGTAGCGCATTCTATTCAGTTATATTTGTGTGGCGCTTTTCACAATGCAAGTTCTTCCAAAGCAGCTTGTGCTGTTTCTTATGTTCTGTTTCTTTTCCGCCTCCTACAGGACATTTAAGGTACTACACTTTATTTTGCCATTTACTTTCGGTTTCTCTCAGGGAACGCAGTCAAGAAGAACGTGCATGCAGTTCCTATGGGTTATTGATTCCATCGTTTAAATCTTGGAAATATATGTCTGTAAGTGCTACATTTTATTAAAGTAAAGTGTAGATCGGGATTATTCTTATATTTTGTTATAAACAGACATGATTCGCGTTATTGGTACCATACTTTGTTTTAGCGTACTGCTAATTTCTCTTCTGTTTGTACATAATCTCATTTGAATATGATTTCTTGACATGTACATTACTTTAAATAACGTTAAAAAAGGAACTATGTACAAAATCGAACTGTAATGTTAAGCTGGATGTGTATGTAAATGTGAACATAATGTTCATACATATTTTTTCTTGTTTGTAGTTTTACAATAAAAGAATTGAGAAGAACAATCACCAGTAAAGTCACTAAAGTTATGAAGACTGCTTTCTGGAGTTCTTTTCGGAAAGTGTACGCTATCTGTTAAGCCTTTGCTCAAGCTACGCAATTGGTCAGAACAGAATACAGCTTTACAGGTTTGTATTGCTGTTTTACACAGGGTTGTGAAATACACGAGTATCCAACAATACTGCCTTTGCACCTGAAAAGGTTTGTGTACGACTATTGGTCATGTGGGTTTGTGAAGAATGATTGCCCCATGGATGTACCGCTTCATTTATCTCTCGGGGTATGTAACCACCCTAAACACCACACGATAGACCCTTTTATTTGGCTATGATAGGATGAAGTTATATCAAGCTTGACCAACACATAAAAAGTATTAGAGAATACAGCCAAATGTAAGTTTGAACATCCGTGAATCTCAGTCTTTAGTGTTGAAACCCTGCTTGATGTTGTTTCAGGAGCAGGAATATTGTCTCTATGCCGTGATCAACCACAGGGGGAGCCGTTACGGGGGTCACTACACTGCTGACATCCGATCTTTCACAGAGAGCAAGTGGTACTCTTTTGATGACAGTCATGTCACAGAGGTAATGTGTTATTATTATATATTTAAGACTTAAATTATAAATACCACTGGTGCTTTATATCACTCAGCTGTGCTCTTGTGATTTCCTTCAGATCGATGAGCGCAAACTGGAAAGGTAAGAGCCAGTAATGTCAAATGACTCTTAATCAACTATGAATGAATGCATAAAATATCACATAATTAACTTACAAAGTAACTGCAGTTTTTAATCTTTTAATGTAGGTCTAGGGAAGCTTACTTGCTCTTGTACCGGAAACGTGAGTACATTCACAATCGTGCATTTAATCGGAGATTCTCTTGTGTTGAACAAAGGCTGGTACACTGACAGTAAAACATGCTATTGCATATGCATTGTATTTTATTAGGGCCCTGCAAGTACAAAGGACCACATTGTTCTTTTATGGATTGTTTATTTTTTTGTTTGTTTTAAAATTTTAACATGCTCAAAAACTTAAAATTTGCACGCACATCAGAGTGCAAATGGTGCATATATCACACATGCATGCACATAAATGTGTGAAACTTGGCACATATGTTGTTTTCACTAAGTCAAACAAGTTTCACGCTGACAGTCATTAGCTCACCCAACAGGAAGCCAGCTATTAAGGGTTTTTTAAATAGTGCATGCATTTCAAATACTCCTACTGAAGAGATTCTTCTGATTGTCACTGAATTTAGTGTAGTTGTCCAAAGACACGGTTTTCTCCACAGTCGACAGTCCTCCAGTTTCTCAGATGAGGAAGGAAACCCAGAATTCTCACAGCACTCTGACGGATCCCAGAACTGAAGAACTGCTGCAGAGGAGCACAGCGCCATGTGAGTCCTTCTACATTTACCCAAACCACTTCAGGCTTGGTCAGAATCATGTCAACGCATGATGTTTTGTGCTGGACTTTTATGTTGTATGGTGTTCCTGTTTCCTGTTCACATTACAGTGTGGCTGATGAGGCCCTTGGCATGCTTCAGATTTCATGAAATTTGCCTTGTAGCACAGAAACATTGTATTGTTCATTTCAATCCATGTTTTATATAAGGTGAATTTCGTCAGGAACACATAAAAGCATTACACTTCATCCAAAACCTGCATGGTTAGGCCAGCATAAATGACTTAATAAAGCAACATCCGTGTCTGATGCTTGTGCTTTTATAGCTGCACGGGTGGAGCACGAAGAAGAGCCCAAAACGAAAACTACTGAACCGGTGGAAACAGGCAGAGCAGAGGTGATGGAATCTGAGTTGATTTATCATTTAACAGAAATGCAGAAACACTTGTTAAGGGACATATCGAATGACTGCAAATAATTATTTTTCAGCAGTGTGGTGGAGCTCATAATAAACCACACCTGGAAGGTAAGGATGGAGAAGCCAACTGACAATTTATCTGATTTTACTAGCGATGTTATTATAAACACAAAGATTATTGATTTGAAGAGATTCTAAAGAACCTACAAAGAATTCAGAAGGCATGGTCTTTTTAATCAAATTGTTAAAAACATGAAATTATTTTCTTACTTACTTAATATTTTTGTCTTGTTTTCTAGTCCAACTATTTAAACATAAACATTTAAACATTGGATCAAGATGCATTCACCTGTACTTGAGAAGCTAAATGACTTACAGTTTGCTAACATCCCTTTGTCCAATCTCTAGTCACATTTTCAAAACTCTAAACACAATTAGCACAACATCCGTCTGTTGGGACCATACCATTAACACAATTCATGTTGTTTTCACACAATATTCAGTCAATTAACACGTTTCTAAAATGTGTACATTTTCTTTTCACACAAGTTTACCCCATACCAAAATCATGGATCTTTCTTTTCTTATCTTTTTTTTAAATTTTTTTTTTTACAAATGCTTAAACACAGCATGACAGAAATGAAGACCTAGAGTTCCAAACTTTAAATATAGTGTAAAGCCTCTACTTCTGCAACAACAGCAGCAGCTCAAAAGTATCAAAAAAAATCTCTCTATATAAAATATTGTAACAACTGATAAGCATTTTTGGTTACACTTTATTTCGATAGTCCACTTTAGACATTCTATTAACTATAAGTAACTTTGTAACTACATGTCAACTAATTCTCATTCATTTGCAACTACATGTCTACTAACTCACTTAATTCAAAGGAAAAACAAGATCATTTTTCTTGCCCCACTGGCAGATCTTTTTCTCGTTTTAATCACAAACAACCAAAATTTTGATACATTTTTCAGAAAACAAGACTTCATATCTTAAGTCATTTGGCTTCTCAAGTAAATGCATCTTGTTTCAAAAATGTTTCGATATTTGTAATGGAAAACTAGACAAAATTACTGAAGAAGAAAATCATGTTTTGCAGTGAATTCCTCTTGCTTTTCCTTGGTTGGTAGCTAAATAGCAAATATGAACCATTTTTCTTTAATAGTGGTGCCTTCTGCAAATATTTCTTGCAGATTCTTAAGATCTTAACCACTTAATATATGCCAGTGTTTGATTGAGATGCTCATGATAGATGGATATGTTCTCAGTGTCTGCTGTGACGGGGCGTCTGAGGATCCTTGTACTGAGCAGACCAGAGACTCACAAAAAGACTCTGGCAGAGATGATTGTGAGTGATGCTCGGTTCTCTGGTGAATCACAGCTGCAGCACGCTGAAACCATTAGAGATGCTCTTGAAATGTGCAGCCCTGCTCCCCACGTGGTCCTTTGGGTGGCCCGATTAGGGAATAACAAGGACGATTTTGAAGCATTTGAAGAAATCTACAGGCATCTTAAAGAAATCTATAGGCCATTTGCAGCCAGTGAATATATTATGATTGTCTTCACCAGTAAGGGTCATCCCACAGAAAGCAGCAAAGAAAATGCAATGCAGTGTTATGCAGGCATAAATAATTATCATGTTCTTGACATTAATGCGGACTTGCATGTCCAGGTGAAAGAACTTGTTACCAAATTGCTAAAGATTGTAGATCAGAATGAGAACCGAAGGCCACGTTATGATGATGCCAAGAAACCACCGAAAAGAAAGCATGAGAAAACTTAAGAGCATGCATAAAAAGGAAAAAGCCAGTAAAAGAAACGTGTAATCGAATCATGGAGAGACAGAGAAGAGAGAGAAATCTACATGAGTGCACTAGAGAATTGCTTTCAAGTAACGCTGTTTGTCAGCGTAAGAAAGATTGAAAGTATCATGAAGAAAAGAGACAAAACTTTGTGTGATTCAGATGTTAGAAATATCTTTAAAACGTGAATAATATTTTTTTCTATATATATTCATATTGGCGTATAACTGCTGAACTGTTAAATATGATACAATGTCTATACTGTGTGACATTGAACAGTATTTCATAAAGCGCTACACAAATAAAGGTGACTTGACATGTTGAAAATTCTGATTTGGGCCACATCAGCTTATAACCCGGGTTGGGAAGGTTACTTTTAAAATGTGTTTCACTACACATTGCAAAACACATGCTTTAAAAAGTCATTTGTACGGTAATGTATCTCGTTAGATTATGTATCTCTAGTTTAGTAAGTTATTTGGAATACTTAAGGTTAGGGGCATATTCACTTTGAAATTCTAATAAATCCATTCTAAATAAAAATGGGTGGCATGAATGCATTTAAAGCAATTATAAATGCACAAATAATGCTTTTTAAAAATAACATTTTGAAGATAGAAATATGAAATTATGGGGGGGAAATAAATGATTCGTTCAAAAGGACTGATTCATTCAGGAACTAAACAGCAGTGTGTTGCTTGCAGACGCGCAGCTTTAATTCGAAGGCAGTGGTTATTTGCATTAAGTGCAAATACTAGTGACAGATGCTATTACAGTAAGAGCAAATAACGATTGATTCTATTTACACTATGTAAAATTGTATTTTCTTTGCAGTTAGTGTAATAGTGATTAGATGTTATTCATGCTTAGTGCACACAGTGGCAGATATTTGCACCTCAGTATTGAAGTACATAAACAGTATGCACAGCGCAAGTAAACTGAATTTACAGCATACCTTTCTTTGTAATTATAGTGTAGTACCAATATGCGAAGTTTGGGGAATAAAGGGGTAACAACCTGGAAAATTACAAATCATTTGTAAGTATTTTGAGGTGTACCTATTTTAATATTACCTGGTATGTATGACCTATATGCTAAACAACAATCTTACGTTTGGCAGTGATTTAGCAAGAAAATACACTTTTTATAATAATACACTGGTATTATATTATAGGCCAAGGTATTTTTTAACCACTGGGTACATATTCTATTATTAAAGGATGCATGAAATCAATGAACAATAAAAAAACTGGAAATCTTGTGAAATGAGTTAGTTCATGAGTTTCTGCTATGAGTTATAATGCACCATGTAGTCCGCTTACCTTATGAAAGCGTATTGTATTTGTTGATCTCAACTGAAATATACCAAATAACTTCTTCCGATGTTTAGTTTGCATGACACTGTATACCATCTAAAGCAAGCTTACCTCTTTCCAGCTGTTCGCAGAAAATAAAATACAACATCATACAACACTGGTATCTCAGTGGATATGTACTCTATAACTGCTTTTAAAGCAAAACAAGTAGAGGATTTAATTTAGTCATCAAACAAAATGAAAACTATTGCAACATTTATTGCAAAAATTACTATATTGCTGGGTTTAAATGAACCCAAAATGGGTTTTTAAATTAAAATCACGCACAATATGACAACAGTAACAACACAGGCAACAGATGATAATAAAAGGTGAGAATTTCTTAGGCCTACACCAGAAATTGACAAAAATGAAAACGAAAAGTCGTAGGCCTAAATTAAAAGTTCAGAAAAAAGCAAATGAACTTTGAAAAGTTTAAAATTGAATAACTTATGTAGATTTTTTTTCCTCAAGTGAATGCAATATGCTTCCGTATGTTTAAGGACAAATGTAAGATTTTGTTTATTTTGTTCATGTTTTTCACGCACTGATGACTGAACTACCACTACGGCCAAACCATCACGCCAAGAAACACACAGGGCCCTATTTTAACGATCTAAGCACATGGTGTAAAGCGCACGGCGCAGGTGCACTCAGGGCGTGTCCGAATCCACTTTTGCTAGTTTAACGCAGTAGTTTTTTTGTTATTTAAAGAGTGCGTTAGTATAGGCGGGTCCACAGCGTGCGTACACTCTGTTTATTACACACAAAGGGTTAGGCAGCAGCACACAAACATGCCAAATATTAAAAATTAAAGGATTACAATGTAAAATATTATTATTGTGTAGGCTACATAAATATAAAAATGCCTACATGTCATAATGGATAGTCATTGCCATTTACCTCTTTTCGTGACATAGGCAAAACTTTTTTTGGGCACAAATTTTTGGGCCCCCTTCCCTATTAATAGGCTATAATAGGCCTAATATTACCACCCAAGCAAACAAAAATATTTCTTAATCAGTGGAAACCGTTACAGTGTTTTCTATCGCAATAAGCACTTGCGTTCAGTCAATAAAAATCGAATGTAGTTCTTAATTTGTTTGAGAATTCAAACAAATTGCATTTAATTCCATTAATAGGCGCAGCGTCGTGGCCACATAACCACTTCGGGAGTGCATTATTTCTCTAATGATTTTAACAGCCTGGAGTCACAACCACACATCAATTGTTCAGATGATTTGTTTCATGACATTTGACATGTTTCCATCCTGAAATCTTGTGTGTGTTGAGCTAGCTACTTGTTTACGCACCTCATCCCAAACCTTCCATTGCAAATTCCAAAACGTAATTTTAGAGCTAATAACAGAGGCTTGAGCCATTGAAATGCCATCTAACGCAATTATTAATGCAGTCTAATGCAGTTATTATAGAGAGAGGGAGAGAGAGATTAAGTGCGTGTGAATACTTGCGTCTGTGCGTCTCTCAGCAGTGTTCAGCAGCAGCGTCTACTAATAGCGGGTCATATGATGCAATTTCATTTTTTCCTTTCTCTTTGGAGTGTTACAAGCTCTTGGTGCATAAAGAAGATCTGTAAAGTTGCAAAGACTAAAGTCTCAAATCCAAAGAGATATTCTTTATAAAAGTTAAGAGTCAGCCACACCTACCTAAAACGGCTCGTTCTAACACGCCCCTCTTCCAAAAGAGGACGATATCCGCTTCGTTATGCCTAGAGCTGATCTGTGCTGGTCGCTGAGGGAATACTTCAACTTAGTGCTGTGGATTGCCGGCACATTTTATGGAGGACTGTTTACTGATCCTGGGAGAGTTACGTTAGACTAAAATGCCAGCAGTTCTGACTCACGAAAGTACGTTTTAATTTAAAGGATTTGCTACTGATGATTCAAACGCGAGTTTTGGGCAGTGTGGATTAACGTTAGCACTTGTTGTTTGTCATTTCTCTGATCACAAATGCAGACATGGTTTTATGTTTACGCGGCGCGATGCAACGCAACGCGTAAAAAGACAGTATAAGTCATTATAATCAGTAATTATGTTATCGATACTCATGATTATACAAATCACTGGATGCAACAAATGCCTCGTTTGTAATGGGTTTTCATGTTTTTGTCTCGTCGCTCCGGCCGGACACGGCATCGACAGTATGGTGAGGGGCGTAACATTTCCTTCTCACGCTTGAGGTATTCGGCCAATCATAATGCACTGGATAGCTGGCCAATCACAGCATACCTCGCTTTTTCAGACCGATGAGCTTTGTAAAAATCGACGCGTTTCAGAAGGCGGGGCATAGAGGAGAAACAATAATGTACAGTATGTGGAAAATAATGTGTTTTTTTAACTTTAAACCGCATAAACACATTTCATTACACCAAATACACAAAATAATGTTCTTTTTAGCAACATCATATGACCCCTTTAAGTTGAACTGCTTCAAGAACCTCGCTACTGAGAAATGCAAAAGCTATTTTATTGATAAATTCGCGGGGCAGCCGCAGCTCTGACAACAAGTTTCTGTCCGAGTCTCTGCATGTGTGCGCGAGTGCGTGTCTGTAGGCTACTGTGTGTGCATCTGTGGGAGAGAATTGTAGATCAATCCCTCCGGACGAGCGAACATAGGCACGTGCCTAGAATGCCTATGCGCAAATCCGGCCCTGGTCATTGCATGTATCAGAATTACAGGCTACCTATTTGCTAGCGCACGAGCAGCTCCGTTTCATCTCTGGAGACGCGTTCAGTCTTTGCGCTTGCAAATTCTGCCGTGTAAATAGCAAATGGCTTTTAAAGGGAATGGGAGATTAGACTCTGATTGGTTTATTGCACGTTACGCCCAAAAAACACCCAATACTCATTAAGAGAATAGGGACAACACTTTTAGACCATGCGCCGGGCGCGCCGACCGTTTTTCCCGTCGTTAAACTACCAAAAGTGGATTCGGACACGCCCTGAGTGCACCTGCGCCTTGCGCTTTAGACCTTGCGCTTAGATCGTTAAAATAGGGCCCCTTGACTTTAGACCAGGTTTTAGTTGGTCAATGGCGCAGTCTATTTCAGTTGCCTCAAAATAACAATGCGCCAGCAATGCGCCTGAACACACCTCAGTGTGCTGGTCTGAAAACGAGGTGTGTTCAGGCGCATTGCTGGCGCGTTGTTATTTTGAGGCAACTGGCACAAATGGCCGCAAATGCATTTGATATTTAAACAACGGGACACAGGATGTGAAAATGACAACTGCGTCGGGCTGAAACTAGCAAAGAACACTTGTGTCGCGCCTGGTGCTGCATTACACCGGGTGTATGATAGGGCCCTCAGTGTTTATTACAGGCTTTCAGTCTATGGGCCCTGTCATTCACCCGGTGCAAGTGTTTTTTGCTAGTTTCAGTACAGGCGCTCATATTTCAGCAGTTAGTTCAGTTCACTACCGTCATTCATTCACAATTAAATCTGATATTGGCCACATTTAAAAATAGCCTAATGTGAACAGCTATATAAAAATCAGATCTGAGCAATAAATCGGAATTGAGCACTAATGCAACTTTTTAATAATCACCTTTTGTGTTTCTTTTTTTTTTATACATTTCTGCATACAATACTTAAATAAGAAGACATAATCACATTTCTTTGCATTTCACAGCCCCGGGAAGAGGTAGAACTTTTTAGATAGTGGTGTTCTGTCTTTGCATGGCATTTGACATGGATGATTCTCCTTAAACTTCCTAAGGACCTGTTAAAAAATGAAAACTTCTATGAAAAAAATTAAAACTAGTTACCGGGAGTGGAGGACCTCAGGCAGCAGAAGTTTTTCCCACGGTGCTCTTTTTGTGGCATGCTGTCCTGGACATCCACACATCCGTCATTGCCTGTAATATACAGTAAGACACAAACGATCAAATATCTCAGAAATAGAGTTGAAAATCCAGTTTCAAAGGTGCACTAAGCACATGGCGCTTAGAGAATGCTTTACTGCTAATGTTAATGATATTGTTCATGTTTTATTCTTATTGGCTTGATGTGTTTGTCCAGGATTTAAGCCAAATATTTTTGGATTGTTGTTTGCTGGATTGACTGAACTGAAGTACAATAAATTGTGTGCCTACAGTTGATTCTAAGAATATTTAATAATTAGCTGAGATGTCCGAAACAGCAGATGTATGAGCATGCGTCTGTTCATCTGTAACTTACCGCCCCGACACGACTGGATAAGGATGATTTTAGGCTTGTCTCGCAGTCCAGGACAGTTTGTAGTGTTCAAGCAATTATAAATTTCATCTGTGGAGAAAACATCCTCTTCCCCATCAGAATTCACTATGCTGGAAACTCCACAGATTCCAGAGGCGCTTCCATGTCTTGCCACAATCGAATTATTTTAAACCATTCAAGCGCAAGAAGATGCAAAAGAGAACTGAGCTCGGTGCTTGCACGCTAATGTTTTGTGTGTGCACAGACAGCCCCTCTTTCCATTTGAACAGACACATACACATGAAATTATGTCAAAATACCCATCGCGGCAAGTGTTCTCGTAAACAGTCTGTTCCCTTTCATGGGAACTTCGAACTGCGTCCTCTAGGGGTCGCTATGGGGAAACCTAGAGGACGCAGTGTCTCGTTCCCTACTCAGAGAACCATGGTTACATACGTAACCTGAGACGTTCCCTTTCATGGGAACTTCGAACTGCGTCCTCTAGGTTTCCCCATAGCAACCCCTAGAGGACGCAGTGTCTCGTTCCCTACTCAGGGAACCATGGTTACATAAGTAACCTGAGACGTTCCCTTTCAACATTCTTCCAGTACGGTGTTTCTATCAGCAAATTACTCACACGGACTTAAACTGGATGCAAACACACATTCAAAGAGGAATGAAATAGTATAGAATTTGATCCCGTTATTATTTTGCCAATAGATAATGAAGTTATTTTTTTAAAAAGTTATCTCATACCAAGGCTTCCCCTTAAAAGTCTGTTTTTTCCCCCTTTCATTTTGATTTACAAAAGCAATTCTGGCTGTGAAGGCAATGGGAAATTATGCCCCATTTACAGTAACAGTCTGAGCTAATGTGCTGAGCTAAAGATAAGGAATTAGATAAACGATGTTTGAGCGTGTCAAACATTTTGTTGCTAAAAGTGACATTCCTGGCCATAAGGAAAGTACAGTGAGAAAAGAAACTAGGTCACTGCTAAGGGTTGGTGTTCAGTTTCATTCAAGATATCTCCTTCGAGAAAAAGTTTGTAGTTATAAAAAGCACTTTAACCCTCTGTGGTATTAGAATAATAACAATAATAAAAAAAGGTGAAAATGCTTCCGTTGTCTACCTAAAATGTAACACACTCAAAGTAACATGAAATATTTATTTATTATTAAACATAAATAATATATATTTTCTAAATATTTACTATAAAATATTTAACATTTTGAATTGCTTCAATGCAAACAATCAATGTTTTCAAACAAATATTTAATAAAAAAACAAAAACAAAAAAAATAAAATAAAAAATACATTA
>NW_015655994.1:45504-47214 GCF_001515625.1 Sinocyclocheilus rhinocerous | reverse complement strand
ATGGTTACATTGGTTACATACGTAACCTGAGACGTTCCCTTTCATGGGAACTTCGAACTGCGTCCTCTAGTAGCAACCCCTAGAGGACGCAGTGTCTCGTTCCCTACTCAGGGAACAATTGGTTACATACGTAACCTGAGACGTTCCCTTTCATGGGAACTTCGAACTGCGTCCTCTAGGTTTCCCCATAGCGACCCCTAGAGGACGCAGTGTCTCGTTCCCTACTCAGGGAACCATGGTTACATACGTAACCTGAGACGTTCCCTTTCATGGGAACTTCGAACTGCGTCCTCTAGGTTTCCCCATAGCGACCCCTAGAGGACGCAGTGTCTCATTCCCTACTCAGGGAACCATGGTTACATACCTAACCCTAATTTAAAATATCTGAGAATATCTGTTAAAATGTAATTTATTGCTCTGAATTGTCTTAGTGTCAGCACAGTGTATACTCAACTCATCCTTTTCTCATCATCTCCATATTCAAACTCCACATTGTTAATTAGGAGTGCTAGACGGTTTCTGTCGGAGGACTTGTCCTTCATTGGGTAAATCTTAAGTCAATACAAATTCAGGACAGTTACCACAATAATATACGTTTTTATAACATTGTTACACACACAGCAATTTAATGATTAATGCCCACATATTGTATTAAAGTAGCAGTCAATGTCAGATTCTGTTTTTAAGGCCTTTGAAAATTACTTACATCATCTCCCTTTTTTCTAAGCTTCTTCTAAATTCAGGTGTGCATGGCACCAGAGAATCCTCAATTATCAGTTCAGAAGCATTAGATACGGAATTCAACAGAAGTCCTTTTAGTTTCATAAATCAACCAAAAGTTCCCAAAGCTTTGGTCTTAGTAAGAATCTATGCAGATGTGCAGTGTATCTACCACTTCCTGTCCACAGCCGTTGTTCCTGCAGCGCACAGCATTATGGGTAGGCCCCTCCAGCAGAAGTAGTATGTCTGTTTCTTGGTGGCTGTGAACAGGTTTGTCTGATCTCGTCTCTCCACGTAGGACAGGCAGCCTGGACACTTCAGAAACGGGCTTCAGATTACTGTGTGACAGACTACAGTATAAGCATGAACTGGTTGTTTTGCTAACTAAATTGTGTATACTTTAAAGGGACAGTTCACCCAAAAATGAAAGTTACCCCATGATTTCCTCACCCTCAAGTCATCCTAGGTGTCTATGACTTTCTTCTTTCAGACGAATCCAATCGGAGTTATATTAAAAAATGTCCAGGCTAATCCATGCTTTATAATGGCAGTGAATGGGTGCTGAGATTTTAAAAGCCCAATAAAGTTTACGCCTGTGTAATGAACGCGCGTACGACAGTCAGCAGAAATTAGAGATTTAGGTTTATAAAGTTTTAAATATGGATATGTTTCTTACACAAACGCATTGATTCCCTTCAGAAGGCCTTTATTCACCTCCTGGTGCCGTGTGGAGCACTTTTTATGATGGATGGATGCACTTTATTGGACTATTGAAAAATAACACCCATTCACTGCCATTATAAAGCTTGCAAGAGCCAGGACATTTTTTTGAATATAACTCTGGATTTATCTGAAAGAAGAAAGTCATACACACCTAGGATGGCTTGAGGGTGAGTAAATCATGGGGTAATTTTCACTTTTGGGTGAACTGTCCATTTAAAATGTGTGTGTGTGTGTGTGTGAGAGAGAGAGAGTGTGTGTGTGTGTGTG
>NW_015655994.1:34934-42984 GCF_001515625.1 Sinocyclocheilus rhinocerous | reverse complement strand
TTATGTTGAACACAAAAGAAGATATTTTGAAGATTGCTGGTAATCAAACAGTTGGTGGCTGCCATTGACTTCCATAGTATTTTGTTTTCCTTAAATCTGGTTATGGATTGTGAGTTAATCAGTCCTGTGCTGTGGTTCAGTGTTGTTTAATGGTCGCTAGGTGGCGGTAGAAACACATCAGAGCCTCACAGGTGTGAGCAGAGATAAAAACACAACTCAATACAACACACATCTGACTGACTGACTGTGAGTGAGTGTGTGTGTGTGTGTGTGTGAGAGAGAGTGTGAGTGTGTGTGTGTTTGTGTGTGTGTGTGAGAGAGAGTGTGAGTGTGTGTGTGTGTGTGTGTGAGGTTCTCACAGCTGTCAATCACGTCCCTCACGTGATCTATGACCTGTGACGGATGTGTTGACCTCTTACACACAACTCGTTGTACTGATTACATTTTTTGTTTTTAATTATGAACAGTTCAGCTGCATAAGGACAGTCACTACAGTTCAGTATGAAATACTGTAAAAAAATATACTTAAAAGGCGTTTTCAAACCCTTTTCACTACAAATGAACATGTGTAAATACATAGATTAACTATATATATTAAAATTAAAATTATATTAAATATTAAAATGCTTAAAATTATGTAAAATATATATAAATGGCAAGTTTTCACACTGCTCTCATTACAAATTAATATATTTACATATATATGAACCAAATATTTTACGTAATAAAATACTTTTAAACTGTGCTTTTCATATATTTAAAATGTGTTTTCACTGTAAATAAAAATTTAAACATGAAAATGACATTAAATATTAAAATATGTGAAAATATGCTTTCACTGTAAATAAACATGTAAATATCATAATCTAAAAAGAACTACATTTAAGTGGAAATGACATTAAATACTAAAATACTTTAAAATGAGTCAAATATATTTAAAGTGTTGTATGATAAAGACATATATCAACAGAGAGAGAGAGAGAAACAGACATTTATAAACTGGAGTGTGTTTTGGTAGTGGCTCTTGGGAAAACTCAGCGCAGACGCACGCAGTGAGGGAATGGAAGGAGTTTGAGCAGCAGATACAAAGCTTTGATTGAGACAAACACAAGCTCTAATTGAGCCGCAGTGAAATGTCAGACTGGCATCGATGCTTTTCCACAGCCGGACCCAAACACTCACTGCGGCACACTTCACGGGCCTAAATAAAGCCTCCAAAATATTCAGTGTGCCTGATGGTAAAGAGCGAGGGATGAATTTTCTCACGCTTTTAATGGGATGAAATGAATCTTCGGCTGATCGTTGAGGCACAAAGCAGAAAAGAGAATGAGCAGATCCTCAGGCAAGAGAAGATTGTCAATCTCTTCTGACATAAAAAAAACTTTTACTGAGACGAGAAAATGGCAGAGTTGAAATACTAGACCAGAAGTGAGGGGAAAAAAATTACATTTTCATTATTCCTTTCTTCTGCACAGAGAATCAGACAGAAACAGCCGAGATCATTCAGGTTCAGCTGGCCTTAAGAACATCCAGCTGTATGACGATTAGCGGCAGAACTCATTGATTTTCAGAGAGAGATGGAGACTGGAGGCGACGTGAGTGACAGATGTGACAGAGTTTAACTTCATGCAAATCAGCTGATCCTGCAGTCGAGTAACTAGCAATAACACAGAGACCTCAGACGAGTTTATCAGTATGAACACATGCACAGCTGCTCAAAACGCTCAAACGCTCATTAATTATGAAAATTTAAAATAAGATCTATCTATCTATCTATCTATCTATCTATATCTAATTGAATTAAAATGATATAAACACAAAATGCATGTCAGTCAATTTACATCATACATAGTGTGTGTGTGTATATATATATATATATACACACACACACACATAAATATTATACATTTAGATAAAATATACTTGATGTTAATATAAATATAAGAATGAAGGTCTGGCCTGATTGTAGCGTGTCTGAAGCTCACGGTTTGTTAGTGAACACTGAGGAATCAGTGAGACTCGGTTCGGTGTGACTGTGATGAAGACGCAGCAGATCTGTGACTGATTTCAGTGTGGAGATCATGACAAACAGCCACCGCAGTGCAGGAGCTCACAAATCAGCATCTACACACACCCTAAACCCTGACGAGCGGCCCACGGCAGCCAGGCGTTAATCACACGCCAGAGGAGCGCATTAAAGAGCTGAACACCCGACTCTTATCAGGACTCCGGCCGCCGCAGAGCTGCAAACTTCCAGCTGAAGAGAGTCGAGCGGCGATAAGAGCTCGCGGCAGGTCGCACGATAAGAGTCAGAGCGGTGCATTATGGGAGAAGAGCGGCAGTGTGGAGGGTCATTAGGGCATCGGCGCTCGTGGTGGGCGGACGGGAAGATCGACTCTCACACTCGCGGTGTCTTGAGGAGCTAATTAACGCGACAGACTGTCTCACACACACACACACACACACACACACACTGACGCTTGCTGCTGCACAATGGTGCCCCATAGTTGTGTCCAATGTTTCTATATTTTTCATGTACATGTTATAATGGCTTTCTTTCATGCTGTAGACCACGAAATAGCAATTGATTTACAGTTTTCACAAAAACAAAATAAATTATAAAATGATAAACCTCACAATTGAGCCTTTAAACCAATTTTTAAGAATAGAGATGAGTCGGAAGTACAAATTCTGATATTAATTTAAAACGGGGTTATGTGGGTGGATTTTCGCATTGGTCTGAACAAAAACTGCAGACGGGATTATTAAAAATGCACATTCATTCTCTGCCAGCAGGAGGCGCTTTTGGAACATCAGAAATATAGCTGTTTCCCCGGTAACGGCTGTAAACAAAGCAGCGCTGCGCTCATAAACGCTACTTTATCAGATAAAATGAAAATCTTTTATTAACTCTTATATTTATATCATATAGTTTAACAATATCACACCAGCAAGAGTGCGGTTTATCACCAATATCTGCAGGATTGCAAAAGTGATGTTGATTTTATACATTCAATAAACAAGAAGTTAATATTGTGTTTTAGACATAATATTGTCTGCTTTTGATCAGTTTCGCAAATGAAAATAGATCCAATCAAAGTCACAGCAGAACTGATGTGTGTCTCTGATCAACACACAGAGGTGATTCGTTACTGAATGAATCCAAGGTTTTGAACGAATCGAGTAAGTTAGTGATTCACTCATAAAGACAGTCACTTGATTCGTTTCTGAATGAATCAGCTGTTTGAACGAATCAGTTGAATGAATAATTCAATGACTCACTCATTGAGACAGTGACTCAGCGAGTCATATTTAGAGTATAATTTCATTAAAAAAATCATATATTTCAAAATCCATTTTAGAAAAGAATCTAAAACATTTCTTTGTAATCTTTATATTTAATATAAATATTTGCTACTTTTTGTAATGTCTATTCAATGCATTTCTCATTTAATACAATAATGACTTTAAATGATTTTTTCAGTTGTAAATTCTCAGCCAAAATTAATGCGCGATTAATAAATGTGCAAAACAAACAGACATTTCTCTCTGTTTCACTCTGAAACGTGTGACATTATGGCAGTATAACAGAGCTGTGAGCTGGTTCATGTTAAGGCCAGGTAATAAGGTGTTTGTGTCTCTGTTCAGTGAGGATCAGGAGTGTCGGGTCAAATGGATGGCATCACACGGGCCCATGATGAAGTTCAGATCACACACAATAGCTCATCGTCGTCAGTGAATGAGAGACGGTAATGAGAGTCATGGGGGGGGCAGATGAGAAACAGCACAACAAAACACTGCGGAGCAGCTGGAGATTCAGTCTGATCTCAGAAACAGCTGAAAAAATCCCCCACACGCACATTAATGGAGGAACCCGGGCCACAGAGACTATCACTTTAATACCTAGCAACACCATAGCAACCACATAATGATTTGACATCCAGCTGCATCACAGTAGCAACTGCATAGGAACACTTTTGATACTCTCAAAAGACCTTAGCAACTGCATGGCAACACTAACAACAAACACTCTTTAAGGCGGTGAACTTTGTTAATACACAACTCCAGAACCACATAGCAACACCCTTGAAAATACCCAAAACACCATATCAACCACGTACCATCAAACACACCCTTAATAATGACTCAATACACCATAGTTACTGCATAGCAACACCCTCGAAACTGTCCTAAACATCATACCAAAAGCATAGCAACACACAAACAATGACTATGAACACCCTAGCATTTGCATAGCAACATCCTATAAACTGGCTTAAATACCATAGCAACCGTATAGCAACACACTTAACTAATAATGACTCAAAACACCATAGCAATCGCATAGCAACACCATTGGAACTGTCCAAAACATCATAGCAACTCTCTCTCTCTCTCTCTCTCTCACACACACACACACACACTAATAATGACAAAAAACACCATATCAACTGCATACCAACACCATTGAAACGGTTCAAAACATCATAGCAACTGCATAGCAACATCCTATAAACTGGCCTAAATACCATAGCAACCGTATAGCAACACACTTAACTAATAATGACTCAAAACATCATAGCAACTGCATAGCAACACCATTGAAACGGTTCAAAACATCATAGCAACTGTATAGCAACATCCTATAAACTGGCCTAAATACCATAGCAACCGTATAGCAACACACTTAACTAATAATGACTCAAAACACCATAGCAATTGCATAGCAACACCATTGGAACTGTCCAAAACATCATAGCAACTGCATAGCAACTCTCTCTCTCCCACACACACACACACACACACACACACACTTGCAAGAAAACACCATATCAACTGCATACCAACACCATTGAAACGGTTCAAAACATCATAGCAACTGCATAGCAACATCCTATAAACTGGCCTAAATACCATAGCAACCGTATAGCAACACACTTAACTAATAATGACTCAAAACACCATAGCAATTGCATAGCAACACCATTGGAACTGTCCAAAACATCATAGCAACTGCATAGCAACTCTCTCTCTCCCACACACACACACACACACACACACACTAATATTTGCAAGAAAACACCATATCAACTGCATAGCAACACCATTGAAACGGTTCAAACATTACTGCAACTGCATAGCAACACACACACACACACACACACACACTAATAATGACTCAAAACACCACAGCAACCGCAAAACTGCCTAAAATGCCATAGCAACATCCTGGCAACCACTCACAACACACTATGATCATGGTAGAGACTTTGTCATGTGTAATATTTAAACGCTGTCATTCAGCATCGGGCTGCATTCTGTCAGTAATTCACTCATCATGAGTGTTTCTCACAGAGAGAACAGGAGACATTCAGACAAACTGCAACGATGAGAAGTACACATCAGTATTTGATCATTTGAATGTGTGAAAGACTGCGTTACACTAAAACTCATTCACAACGAGCTGATGCTTCTGTCGCAATATTTTGTGTTTGACACTATATGAAAACTACAAAAAATGTGAAAAATACAGACTAATGATACGAAACTTTTATGGTGTTTATTTTTGTCCTGTTTTACAGTTTGATAGTTGTGGTCACTATGAATGAAAATATATTGCACTGGAACATCATGAGGTGATTGAAGAATGACAGAATTATCATTGTTTCAGTGAACGATCGCTCTGTTAGAAACTCCAGATGTAGAACTTTCTCTCTCCATACGCTTGCCTCTCCGTCTTTCTGCTGGTTGTCATTATTTGTCATTAGCTCAACCCTCTCTCGTCCCATTATGTTGCCATGGCAAACGTCCAGCCCCTGCCTGTTGGCATGGTGATAAATCACAGTGCGTTAGGTGGGGGTGGGGGTGGGGGGGGCATTAAGAGTTTTGCATATGCAAATCACACGCTGAGTGTATTCAGGTCAAACTGACCCGGTGAAAGAGTTACTCTGTAAATCACACACAGTCTGACCTCAAACATCAGCTCACCTTCACAAGGACAAATAAACATCTGTGAGTTCTGGTGATCATTATGCTAAATGTTACAAACATTACATACTGTATGTACATGATGTGACCATACACAGACTGATGTTTAAAGCTGAAGTTTCTGGATGATTTAGTGTCCTTTTCTTGTGTTCTATATACGAGGAATATTTCTGAGCCTCATGAATTTATAATTGCGAGATATTTTTACAGTGCTGGCTTTTGGGACTCATCTGATCTAAATACGCGCTTCAGATTTCACCAAGGCTTTCCAAAATGAAGTCCAACCGCAGATTTGATTTCAGTTGGTTTATTCACATTTCTGCACATTTGAATCACACAGCTGACCAACCAATATAAACATCGACATGAGCGAGTAAGCTCATCTCTAAACTACTACACTTATTCATAAACCACCGAAACGTCAGTTTGGTAACACTCGAATCGCGTTACATAGAAGTCTATAACACCTTGGTTTTCTTCAGAACAAAGAGATATTTTTCATTTTTGTGTGATCGCTTCACACAGAGCATCGTCATATATTGCACGCAAACAGACTTAACGAATCTAGCATGTGCGGAAATAAAGTAGTCATATAATGTAATATGGTAACACATTTACAATTTAAATATACAGTAACACTAACTCTTGAATTTTGCATCAATTTCTCAAATCATGTGAAAAGATTGAATTGGCTGAAACAGGATTCTCTTAAAAACATTTCCAGAGTTACATTTTGGTCATTCAGGGATATATTATATACATTGTGTTACACACGTTACATGATTGTGTTTCTATAGAGTTACGGTAACGCCGTCGCTGTCCTGTGATATCACTCACCCTTTGACCTTTACACTATAAATGCTGCTAGAGGTCACCTCGGACGCTGACCTAAGAATGGTGGGTGTGTCTGTCAGTCAAACCCAGGCATGGATGTCCCGCCTCCAGCCCAAGCCCCGCCCTTGGTACCGAGCTTCTGTGATTGGCTGAAAATATAAGAGAAGGTGGAGCCGCCTGAGAAGAGCGCAGAACGTGGCAGCAGCAACCACAACCAGCGGAGACATCATGACAAAGCCCAGGATGATGAGGGCAGAGCAACTGTTGTCATCAAGGTAATGGCAGAGAGCAGCCTGAGAAGCCACAACCTGTAAAAACACAACCTGAACATTAGAACATTGTGTGTTTGTGGGCATTTGCGTGTGTCTGTGGGCATATATGTGTGTTTGTGGGTGTGTTTGTGGGCGTATGCGTGTCTGTGGGCATATCTGTTTGTATGCGGGTGTATGTGGGCATATCTGTGTGTTTGTATGCGGGTGTATGTGGGCATATCTGTGTGTCTGTGGGTGTATGCGGGCATATCTGCGTGTCTGTGGGTGTATGCGGGTGTATGTGGGCATATCTGTGTGTCTGTGGGTGTATGTGAGCATATCTGTGTGTTTGCGGGTGTATGTGGGCATATCTGTGTGTCTGTGGGTGTATGTGGGCATATCTGTGTGTCTGTGGGTGTATGCGGGTATATGTGGGCATATCTGTGTGTCTGTGGGTGTATGTGGGCATATCTGCGTGTCTGCCACACACCCCAGCAGCAGCAGGACATTCCACAGCAGCAGAAGCAGTGTCCACAGCACACATCCGCAGTGGCCCCGCCGGGCCCCCCAGACCCCGCCGTCACACTGAGCCGGAGGAGGCGGCAGCATCCGGATCCCGTCACCCACGTCAAAGTCTTCATCACCTCCACCATCATCTAAAAGCACCGTCATTCCACACATCCTAAATAAACACATTATACATTTAATATAACATATACGTATAATATGATATATCAAATATATAAAATATATACTTATATAACTTAATAAAAGTCTATTTGAATTGACTTGATTCACACTTCACATCAGGCCCGGATTGCCTAATCGGGAGGATTCCCGGTGGGCCGGTCTATTTTTTGGCCGCGAGGGCCGGTGTTGTCATGCCACTGGGTTGAACTATGCTGTTTCTAGGCTGCCTGCACTCATAGCAGCCCCACTCTTTTTATTTATTTTCTCGCAGGCCATATTATTATTTT
>NW_015655994.1:33084-33242 GCF_001515625.1 Sinocyclocheilus rhinocerous | reverse complement strand
GGCCCCGCCGGCCCCCCCAGACCCCGCCGTCACACTGAGCCGGAGGAGGCGGCAGCATCCGGATCCCGTCACCCACGTCAAAGTCTTCATCACCTCCACCATCATCTAAAAGCACCGTCATTCCACACATCCTAAATAAACACATTATACATTTATTA
>NW_015655994.1:31560-31640 GCF_001515625.1 Sinocyclocheilus rhinocerous | reverse complement strand
AGAACCTCCAGAACCTCCAAAATGGGGCGGGGTCTCTTCGCGCAAAGACTTTCACCATTGGCTCTGGCTTGTTATTGACT
>NW_015655994.1:30896-31204 GCF_001515625.1 Sinocyclocheilus rhinocerous | reverse complement strand
CCAATAAAATCTTTAGAATCAGCTGTGGGGCGGAGTTTGCACTGAAGTGGATTGGGGGAAAAATTGTGCATGCGTGTCATGTGCCTGTCTGTCAATGGGAGGAAGCCACGCCCTATTTTGGAGCTCCCGCCCCGTTTTGGAGATCTCCAGGCTGCAGTTATACCCTTCTCGCTTCACAGCGAGCGGGACTCGCGTTAACTCCACCCTTCACCACCCGCTTTTTTATTTTACAAAACCAGTTTGGGCGAATGCCCAAAGATCATTGATCATGAGCCCAACATCCAGCACGGCAGGAAAACATTTAATCT
>NW_015655994.1:26426-30876 GCF_001515625.1 Sinocyclocheilus rhinocerous | reverse complement strand
AAAAAAAATGCTTGATTGACTGACGTTTTATAGACCTTCAGTTGTTAGATTTTCAAATTTCATGCCATTTGTAATTTCACAGTATTTTCACCTCCTCAATTACACGTGTGAAGTCACAATTCTATAATGGTACAATTTACTCAGGCCGATGACATTTTTTGTATGACATTTAAAATAATTTTTAGAATAATTGTACATAAACGGGTTAAGCAAAACAATTGTGATTATTTCTGAGAACTTTTTAACTGCAGGCAGACTTAGGCCTACATTATGGTACAGTACAATTTATATTTGGAACGTCCCTTATTCTGTCCCTTATTTTCTTAAAGAATAAACACTTATTTTCTACAAGAATAAACTTTATTTTCTTAAAGAATAAGATGAAGAATCACAATTGTCCCTTATTTTCCATTTCTTATGTTAATTGGCAATGATGACGTAATTATCTTTTGACTCCCCTGACAGTGGAACCTTGCTAAAAAATTAAATTAAAAAAGTCATTGTTGGAGATATGCGAGCAAAAAATAATAGATAAAAAATGCATAATAGAAAGTGCAAAGGCGGCACTGAAAAGGCCAGCAAAAAAACCAAAGTGGGCCGGTCTAAGGCATGAAACTCCAGAGCTGAAAAAGAGTCCCACTCTGGCCCTGCTTCACATACATCAGTTTACAAATGCGATTTTCAAGACTGACTGTTCACACTGCAGACTTTGTTTTGGAAGTGATGAAATTGGATTTTTTGTTTGTTTGTTCAGACAGTCGAAATCTGGTATGCATGATATTACATACACGCCATGTCCTTAATAATGGATAAACGATCTGACTGTTCATAAATACACATTTTAATCACATATTAATGTGGTTTGGATTGGAGCAAAATTTGATGCAGACGGCAAACAACTAAACAGATATGAGTCAGATACATCAATAAATATGACAATAAAGTTGTTAAATGCCTGCAGAGGAGAGATGAATATCAGATATAAAATAAAAACCCTTTCATAAAACACAGTCAAACAAAAGAGGCAGAGAGAGGCAGATGGAGAGGGAATAGCCTTGGGTGCTTTTAAATTTATGGAAATGAAGATGATTATAGTGAACTGAATGTTCTGTTTCATCTTCATGACACACAAACACAATACAACATAACATAACACAAATACATAATTCATGTATCTTTTCCAAGCCTTGACTTCAGGGCGTTACCTCACTAAACAACATAAAAGTCAATATGAGATCAGAACTAAATCTGTCTTTACTACAAGAAGCACAATTCACTGATTTCACTACTGTAAACAGCTTTTCGATGATATTATAACCTGTCGATGTCGTCTACTCGTGAAACTGTTGTGTCGAGATTCATTGATTGACGGATCGATTATCTTCAGCTCGATTAGTCTTTCTCCAGTCAGTCTGGACACTTCTGAATCAGAGCAGAACTGAATAAACACAAGTGATCAGTCCGTGTCCGTTTTCAACCGTTACTAGTCTGCATTTTTCGCGCGCTTCACTTAAACGGCTTTTTGGCGCGTTCCGAGTCAACGGCATTTCTGGGATTCGCGCGCGAGATGCTCGCTAACTCCTCTGGATCCGTATGAAAGAGGAGTCTGTTAATAATGAGAGTTTGAGTCGACAAAAACAAACACTTTTCAGGATTACAAGAAGAAGTTTTCAGTGTTTTACCTGCTGCAGCTGCGATGATTTTATTCCGTTATCCAGAAAGAAAACGAGAAACAGAGAGAGAGAGAGAGAGAGAGAGAGAGAGAGAGAGAGAGAGACGGGCTGAGGTCTATCTGAGGACATGGATCGAACTAAAAGCACTGAAAAGGTTCACATTTTCTTTCTTTTAACTAGTTTAATGCAAAACCCCATATAGTTACTATGGATACTATAGTAAAATCATAATAAATTAATGTTATTTCATTAAACTCTGTGAGAAGCTTTAGCAATTTTTCTGTCAGTTTGTTGAATTTTAAATTTTCCTGACAAGAGATGACAAATATCAATTTAATATTAAGTTCTACCGTAGAAACAGTATTAGGTGTGGTACTGTTAGGTAAACTGTGGTAAATTTTCGACAATCATGCTGGTTTACACTCATCATTCTAATCATTAAATGATTTATTTAGGGCTTTAGTTTAACTCAAAGGAAATAAAATAAACTCTGGAAGACAAAATGAGACGAAGACTCTCGCCGCCTTCACATGAGCGTAATTATCAGTAGAGAAACTCGCTATTTTCTGAGTCGTGACTTTCTAAGTTGGCTGTGTGGCAGCTAATTGCTAATGGTGGAAGCTAATTAGTGCTGATCACAAGTCACCAAGTGCAGTTTAGTTTGTAAGCATGTTGTATACGGTTGAAGAAGCTTGCCAGGAAATGCAACTCATTAGATGGTTTTTCTAAGCTAGCAATCTATAGGCTAATAAATTGCTTTCAACAATTTTTCATACATCAAGAATTCTTGTCTTAACGAAATATATTACAACATTTTGCCGTAAACAGAAAACCGAAGCATAATTTTGGCTTTCGGCAGCATCTCTTTCACTGACTTGATTAATCACAGATGAGTTGATAATGAAATTGATGAGCTCCATCCCTTCCCAGAGTCCTGTGCTGGAGAGATAAGAGACACATCCGCTCAGCTCATCAGGGATGGACAGATAAAGCAATGGAAAGAAAGCATGATGGCTAATTAAATCATTATTCATGGGCCATTTTTGGGCAATTGAATAATTCATTTTTTTTAAATGAATGCAGGGCAGACTGAAAAAGACAAAACTAGGTGAGTAGTAATATTCAAAAAACATTCAGAAACTCAGAGGAAACACACACGTGCTCACACACGTGTTTGTCTTGCTCATTAAAGGATGACTTCCTGCAAAGCTGCTGTGAAATTACATGTATAGTGAAGAGTTTATAAATAATACAGAAGCAGCTCCATTTCAAAAGCCTAGAGAACGGTCAGCATAGGCAGCACACTTCTTAGGAAGCATCATAGTTAAAATGGAAACTCGCATTATTTAGAACACTCTAGATGGGGAATAAGTTTGTATAGTCCTAACAAGCATAAATATACATAAATATGTGGAACAATATTAGTCAAAAATAGAGTAAAAATAGTCATTTTTAACTGAAAGTTGATGCATTTAGGTAGGCTACTGAATTGTATTTGCATGTAATGTTATAAGCAGTCTGGGATTGTCTTGTGAATCATAACGTGCATTGACTGAAATGAGGTAGGATGCATAAAGTTGCTGCTTACATTCTGTTCAGGAGCGTCTAAAATGTTCCCTACATAGGCAACCTACGATGTTTAGAGACAGAGCCATATGCAACTGAATAGATTAAAGAATAAATAATCAGACATAAAGGTGATTTCACGTTTTATTGTGATTAAACAGTATTACATATGTGACACACAGTCTGTAGGCTACATTACAGATATATAGATCTGGACGTGTGTGAATGCATCAGTAATATATAGTCTTGTGTCTGTGTGTGTGTGTGCATTTATTCACAGAGCTGACTGAAGCTTCGGTGACTGTGATAAAGTGTTGATTAGTGTCATGATCTCTATGTGAAAAAGTGCTTTAGACAGACAGAGAGAGAGACAGAGTTCAGTAGGCTGTAAAGTGTGAAGTATGTGCGCGCATCACCCTGCCTCAGGTGCATGTACGTCTAAATGCGCGTGGGCGTGCATGTGAGCGTGCTGTGTGTGTGTAGCGTCTGGCAGCGACGGCGTCTCCAGCGCTCCTTCTGATGGATACAGCTGCAGCAGCACCCCCTCCTGGCTGCTCTCTTTACTGCACGACTGGCAGCTGCAGTGAAGGATGCGCTCCACTAGCTTATCCACACGCGGGGCTTCATCGCTGCCGGCGCAGTCCAGAGTCACCTGTAAACACACGCACACAGTCAGTTTGCAGCAATATAGAAACCAGAGGACATTCATTTCGGTGAAAGTTGTAGATTTGAGATTTGCCATATGAGCTTCAGCGAGTGTTGCTGCTGCAGCGATGCATTATGCAAAAGCGCAGCGGTGCGATGCAACCAAAGAGGTCATACCTGGGCCGTAATGCTTCTTGAAACCTTGCATACTGCAAAGACTGTGACAAAATGCTTGTGGGATGCAACACTAGCTGCGTTTCCATTACCCTTCGAATTGCGCAAATTTAAATTGTGAAATGAAAATACGCCCAATGCAAACACGTCAATTTTGCAGAAACTCCCATATATCGCAAAAACGTTCTTACTCTCACATGAGGTGGTTTTTCAGGCAATTCGAAAAAGGAATATTTTACGCGGCAGTGCGGTGGCTGCTATATACATAAACCTACCAACATCCGTTGCCATGACTTATCGCTAGGGATGTAACGATTCACTCAACTCATGATTCGATTCTATTCACGATTTTGATTTCACGATTCGATTCGACTCACGATTTTTTTTTTTTT
>NW_015655994.1:20205-26269 GCF_001515625.1 Sinocyclocheilus rhinocerous | reverse complement strand
GTTTTCTTGGTTACCGCTGTAAACAAAGCAGCTGCACTTATGAACAGCAATGATACAGTGTTTCCTTGGTTACCGCTGTAAACAAAGCAGAGCTGCACTTATAAACAGCAATGATACAGTGTTTCCTTGGTTACCGCTGTAAACAAAGCAGCTGCACTTATGAACAGCAATGATACAGTGTTTCCTTGGTTACCTCTGTAAACAAAGCAGAGCTGTGCTTATGAACAGAAATGATACAGTGTTTCCTTGGTTGCATCCCTACTTATCGTGAGAGAAAAATTTTTAGTTTCAGTCGCATAACATTGGTTCATGGAAACGCCGTCATTTCGCAATAGTTTTTAATCGACATTTATAAAATATCACAAAAGTTTTGCGCAAATCTATTATAGAAACGCAGCTTCTGTTCTCAGACATGGATTCATATAAACTCCTACCCCTAATTGAATCGCGATTTGTTTAGCATCTCAACTGATTTGAATCGTCACATATTTAAATCGATTTTCAACCGGCTCGCGGTTAATCGTTGCATCCCTACTTATCGTGAGAGAAAAATTTTTAGTTTCAGTCGCATAACATTGGTTCATGGAAACGCCGTCATTTCGCAATAGTTTTTAATCGACATTTATAAAATATCACAAAAGTTTTGCGCAAATCTATTATAGAAACGCAGCTTCTTTTCACTAACATGCTGCGACGCAATAATGCAACAATCTTTTCCACATTAAAGGCAACAGTTTTCGGCAACACAGCAACCAGACGACATTCATGTTGGTGAAAGTTGGAGATTTGAGGGAAACATGAGCTTCAGCGAGTGTTGCTGCAGCAGCGATGCATTGTGCAAAAGCGCAGCGGTGCGATGCAACCAAAGAGGTCATACCTGGGCCGTAATGCTTCTTGAAACCTTGCTGCAAATACTGTGGCAAAATGCTTGTGATGTTCCTTATTTGTAAGTCACTTTGGATAAAAGCATCCGCCAAATGAATATATGTAAATTAAATGCAAATGAGGAGAAAAACATGTCTATTTCACAAAGTTAAGAGTCCTTTTATGTTAATGTGCTGCTTGCAAAAAAGTTGTCAGTATACACTTTTGAGCCTACTTTTAAGTGTCCGACTGTCCGTCAATAGAGAAACACTTTTTGCCTGAATAATGATGTCGTTAACTGGACTATGCTAAATGGCTAAACATTGACTGTGGGTAAAACTCAGTATAAACCAACAACACACCTCAAAATCACCAACTCTCACGGAAAAAATGACATTCGGTTGCTTTGTTGCTGTGAAAGTACCCTGAACTCTTTTAAGGGGGAAATCTCAGTAGTCTAACATTAAAGCCAAACATGCTCTGATTGGCTGTGATTTTGTTTTTCCTGAAATTACGCTGGAAACCCGCACGGCGTCTGGTTAGGATGCTGTGTAACGTTAGTCTAAAGTAAGTGAGTGTCGGTAATGCGGGTCAGATCAGGTTGCTGTCACATTACTGCAGGTCTTTGTCAACACAAGCCCGAGTCTGTTTTATTTACCAAACGTGAACTGCTTTCTATTAAAGCCAGATTGTATGAAAGAACATAATAAGTAGCAGAGAGCGGCCCCTTTGAGTCAGCGGATAACGCTAGGAGAGGTCTCGCAAACAGAACATGATGTTTCTGCGTAAATATAGCAAAACCTTTTCAAGTCGAACTGAACCTCAACAATCTTTGTGCGTCACAACGTTTAGTTAGCATCAATACAATGATTCCCAGAGCTCAATGGGTGAGAAAGAGGGCAAACAAAGTGATTATTTTCATATGTTGATATCTCGCACACACTTCCCGTGTTCCTCTGGCGAAATCGCTGGTGGTCAAACATTCCCGTCTTCTGCCAGGCAAAGCAAAATAAACTCCAACGCTAGAGGGCAGCTGAGCAGCCAGAACTAAAGCCCACCGCGAAATACTGTAAATACACAAAATCAACACACACTCACGCGTGACAGTTAAAACACGCCGTGTTCTCTGCACAAGACAGATGAGTGTGTTTGTTGTCTTTCAACATGCCTCATAAAGAGTCACTCAAGCTTCACTGCGAGTCCATCAATCATTGTGCTGGATGTTAAATAGGTATTGCGGTTTGCTTGCAGCACACCACACGACAAGACACGCGGCATGCGGCAGGACGCATTTATCACTCCAGCTGAAAGAGTAGCTGCACGGGACGCGTTCTCAAATGCACATCGACATGTTTTGAGAATTCACCGTCACGCCAGAGAACTCGCTTGAATCACAGTATTACCGCAGTGCATATGTCAATTTGCACGCAATGTTTCTGCTGTTTTCACTACTGCAGCACAAATATGACAACTTGGACACAGTACTTTTGGAGTACTCATTACTGAAGCACGAATATGATGGGAATATTTATGACGTTTGCTATTTTCAAGTTGCAGTTTTCAATACTACAACTAAAGTGGCAATTTGGATGCAGTATTTCTACTGTTTTCACTATTGCAGCACAAATATGGTAATTTAGTCGCAATATTAATGAAGTTTACCATTTTCACTATTGCATCAAAAGTGTCAATTTGGATGAAGCATTTTTGTTTTTATTATTGCATCACAAATGTGATAATTTGGACTCAGTATTTCTGCAGTTTTCACTACTGCTGCACAAATGTTATCTTTTACGTGCAATGTTTCTGTAGTGTGTCATTTTCACTATTGCAACAAAAAAGCCAAATTAGACGCGGTGTTTCTGCAATTTTCACTATTGCAGCACAAATGCTATAATTTACTCGCAGTATTTCTGCAGTTTGCCATTTTTCACTACTGCGGCAAGAGTTACATTTCTGACTCAGTATTTCTGCAGTTTTCACTACTGCCGCAGAAATGTTACCATTTACTCTTAATATTTCTGCAGTTCACTATTTTCACTACTGCAGCACAAATATGATAATTTACTCGCAATATTTCCTGTTTGCCATTTTCACGATTCCAGCCAAAGTGACTATTTAGATGCAGCACTTATGCAATGTTCACTATTGTAGCACAAATATGACAATTTTGATGCAGTCTTTCTTTAATTTTCACGCGTGTTTCTGCAGTTTTCACTACTGCAGCACAAATATTATAATGTATTCATAATATTCCTACAGTTTTCACTACTGCAGCTCAAGCACGGCAGTTTGGACACAATATATCCACTTTCACTATTGCAATATACTGCATGCCGTCCAAAGGAACATGTCGTTTTGGCGTGAACATTTTAAAGTCTGGCTCATAAAAGTGTTTGTAGTTCACACAGCGAGTTTAATGGTGACACACTCACCACCTCCCACTGCGTCTGCGCCGGCATGCAGGAGTCACAATGGACCAGAGACTCGGTGGATTGTGGGAAGGTGTTGGGCACACTGTAGCTGAAACACTGACCCAGACAGGCCCTGAAAACACAACACTGTTAGAACCATCTACAAAGCCCACAACACACATGATAATTGCTGCACTGCTCAAGTATGGCAATATTTAATAGCTGAATGTTTATTTTGGTCAAACGAACACAGAGAGACATTCAAGAATTCCCTAAACTGGACAACAGTGTGTGTGTGTGTGTGTGACCTGTTTTGGATGGATCGTGGCGTGCAGCCCGTGTGTCCGACGATCTGCGTGATGTTTTTGGCCTCACACCAGGCGCTTTTGTCGGGGAAGAGCGCGAGGCGGTTGATGTGAGCGTGTGGAGCCGCGCCGCAGAACTCAAGCAGCAAACACGCCAGCAGAACACGCAGCCACATCGCCAAACCTGAAAACACATCGTTAACGCTGCGAATAATCCGACATCAGAGTTCAGAAGAATGCCTCTGCTGCTTTTCTAAACCTCATTTATCTTGTTTTATTAGAGTCTCAGTCTCTGCTGAATGTTCTGGACTCGCTCTGGCCGGTTTCGCACTGATGGAGAGTAATCAACTCTTCACATGGCCAGAACTGGCTCACAATCACAGAACGAGGCACAAGAACAATGTAGTTCACTCGGTCCAGAACACCAGAGAGAGAGAGACAGGCAGAGAGACAGACAGAGTCTGATACCACCTGACTCTAATAAAGCATGCGTCTTAAAAGCCTCCTGTTTTATCCCAAAGCGAACAGACGCAGTTTAAACAGCACGTCCACAAGAAACCAAAAGCCCTGCTTTCATAAAAAAAAACACTACCAACGGATCCAATGTTACATTTCAAAGAGAAACAGAAAGAGAGACAGACAGAAATAGTCTCTTTTAGTTACGTGACATTAAAACTACTTCTCAACTTAAACTTCAAGAACAAGCAAAGCCGAACTTAATGAGACCAATTAAACAGAGCTAATGAAGTCAAACAAACACTTCTGCAGAGTTCAAGAGGAGATCCGAGTCAGACTCACGGTTTCTCGAGCGTCTCTGTGTCTGATGTCCCGCTGACGGATCTCATATGGTGATTAACGGATGAATCGCCCTGTTATGACCCGCTGGAGTTAAACAATTACATCACAATGCTGGTGGATTTGGCAGGTCAGAATCTCCTGCAATCTGATCTGAATCTTCACCAGCATCCAGAACAAACTCAAACTCTCAGTATGTGATCCCTGTCTCGTGGTCTTAAAGTGATCTGAGCCTCCGCTAGGGCAAAAACCACCATGTTTCTACCGTCTGATACCATCACGGCACTTTATAAAGGAGGCCAACATTGAGTTTCAAATGGAATTATAACTTAAAACATGTTGTTTCACACTTTCTGTCTTCAGTGGAACACAAAAGGAGATGTTTATCCGAATGGTCACGCTGCACTTTTTCACTCAAAAGTTGCTGAACTGCAAAAAAGTACCACAAAAAGTTGTGCTTTATACAATAAAAATCGTTTCAAAGCAGCTTCACAGTAAAAAAGCAGTGTCAGTGTCACAACATTCTTCAAATTCAGGAATTAATCATTTTAGTTCTAATTGCATTTTCAAAATAATGTAGCGTTGTTAAGTTAAATTACTCAGTGACTTCATTTGATAGTTTCAAGTTTAGCAAAACTGATCAATTTGACTGAATATTAATTGTCTTTGAAGCATCAGAAAGCTCATCAGATCGCAACAGTCGTCTGAAGAATGGTCCACTAGATTCTAAAAAGAATGCATTTTTGCGTTTACAAATGCGAGATGCAAGACAGTGGAATAAAAAAAACGCAGGGTTTGGAGATGTGTTTCTAAACCGTTCTTTTCATTTGAGCACTGCATTTTTAGTATGCGCAAGATGCTGCGAAAGATGTCCATTTAGCACACAGAAAACAATGGAAAGCAGCACCAAAACATACGTTCTAGATTAAGTTCCAGAGCATTTTTTTTTAAATGAACTTGAAATGCAAGCACAATGGTCCAAAACAAAACACGCTGTGCATGGAATAGCAGTGCATCGGAATGCAAAAATGTAATTTTACGGCAAAACGGTCCATTGTCAATAGTGTAGCGATGCATGAAGCACAGCTCACACAGAAGTCACTTTCAAACCAAGCAGTTTTCTGTCAGTCAACGCAGCAAATTCACGTGACCAATGTGCGATGAAAAAGCCGCAAACGTGTGGATTCCTATTGAAATGACTGGATTTTGCCAACAAAAGTTTGCAGAGCAAATGTAAAACCTTAAGTGTGATTATTTTGTGAAAATCTTTTGCTAAAGTTCTCACATCACATTACTTCAGAACAACAGAAATGTAACACACGAGTGGTTTTGGACAACTTTTATCATAAGTTTTTTTACCTTTTTGGAATTGGAGAGCCTCTGCTCACTGCTCACTTTCACTATATGTACAAGAGTAGCATGAACATATGGCTAAATATCTTCCGCAGAAGAAAGAAAGTCAAAATAGGTTTGAAACGACATGTGGGCGAGTAAATGATGACAGAACGATCATGCTTTATCTGAACTGTCTCTTTAAGATTCAGATCAATCATGTCTACGTGTGCTGTGATGCATGAATGTTTTGAATTCCTGCGCTGTCATGACGAGTGTGTGTGTGTGGTGTGTGTGAGTGTGAGTGTGTGTGAGTGAGTGAGTGAGTGTGTGTGTGTGTGTGTGTGTGTGGGT
>NW_015655994.1:8434-20155 GCF_001515625.1 Sinocyclocheilus rhinocerous | reverse complement strand
GAGAGAGGGATTAACGCGCTCCAGCAGAATCTGTCAGACAGGCAGCAACACGTTCACCTGTCTGTCTCTCTGCAGGTGAGGCTCTGGCATCAGCACACACTCATGTTCTCTCACCTGTTAGTAATAAGTTCTGAGCTCCGACTGCAACTGGCATTCTAGAACATTCCTGACATTCTGCTGCACCAGGGGGCTGTTATATATATATATATATATATAAACACGCACACTCAATAAAGACACACACACACACACACACACTCATGTGAACATAATCAGGGCAGCTTATCAGAGCCTGCAGCGGTGTGTATGGCATGTGTTTGCGGTCATGTTGGAGAGTTAATATGGCAGACTAGCGTTTGATTTCTGTAATCTCTTCATCAGGAGGGTTTCAGCTGTCTCTCTCTCTCTTTCTCCTGCAGGTGCTGAATCTGGCTCTTATTCCAGAGCAGCGGGAGTCCGGCTCACACACTCATTAGCACACAACACACACACACAGTAAGCACTTCATCATGCGCTCAAACACGACGCCTGCTCGCCTGTCAGACTCACGGCGTTCATTCAGCAGATGGAAGTGATGAAAACCAGCAGCGATGATGATGATGATGATGATGAAGAGACTCTTCTACCGGTCCTGTGAGAGACAGATAGACAGATAAACATATAAACACACACACTGACTCACGATGAAACCCTGAAATCACACACATGTAAGTCTGGGAATGATGTAGAGATGAAAACATGTGACACAAATGAAAACCCTCTCAAATCTGTGCTTCTTCTGTGTCTGGATTCCAGCTCTGATCAGTCTGGACATTCATGAGGTGCATCATGGGATGCTTTTATGCCATAACAAAATTACTAAAACTATTCAAACCAAAACTAAACCAGAAAATGTAAAAATAAAAGCTCAAAATATAAAAAAAACTACAATAGTATGTAAATTAGACTAAAATGATGCAGTTTTAAACATTATTCAAATCAGACAGCAAATAAAATCAATGCCAGAACCCACATACACACATTTTAATAATATTTTTAACAGTTCAGCGATGTGCTTTAATGTGCTTAACCCGCGGACTGAAAAACAACCTGTGGCAGCAGTGTAAAGTAGACTGTCACTATCTGCTGTTTTATTTTAGAGGAAAAATATTAAATATTTTATAAAATAAAAAAATAAATAAATGTTATATTATTTATTAGATTATAAAAAGTGTTATACATTATTGTCATATTTATACAATATTTAATAATACATAAACATTTAATATAATATTTAATTCAAACATTTTGCAATTGTTATTTTACTATCTGATACAACTCTCATGACAGTTTGGGGGGGTGGGGGGGGGGTTGGGTTCTGACAGTGACCTCTGACCTCTAAACCTGTAAACAGCACATGTCAGCCACACGCCTCATGAACGAGAGTAAAGGTAAATAAGTCCGTCAGCAGCAACGAGGAGAGTATTTACTGGATAACAAATGCATGCATTTCAGTTCAAATAGAATAAAAGTACAGCATTAACCTGTAATAAGCTGTTTGGGGATGGAAATACCATGTTTTGTTGGAGACCGTAGCATGGTATTACCGTGTTTTACCAGGCATTTGTTTAGCACATACATGTTAATCATGCAGTACTGTAGTAAATATGAAAGCCCCACAGTAAAGGCTTGATGAAGAGCTCGGGCCGAACACAAAGCCTGTCAGAAGAGCCGCACCCAGAAACTCTCTCTGCGCTCCTCTAATTGGATTCAGAGTCGCTGAGCGCGGCGTCCCGCTGCTGCGCCGATTACACAACTTACAAATGTCAAACAAAACCGCAAAACACCAAACAACATCCCCTCGTCTTCATTAGAGAGGGAAATACCAGGAACCTCACCGGATCCAGCCGCTGCGTCTCAAAACAACTACACACTGCATACAAGCTTTAGAAACAACACATGAACACAGTAGACCTCGTTATCCACCTGATTTTTAACATAATAGCAGGCACGGGCATTTGTAACTTGAAAACGTCAAATTGAGTGCAGTGCATTTTGGGAAACAGTATTTCACGCAGAGTGCACAGTATGCGTACTGCAGAAATAGTAAAACAAAACAACAAAACAAAACTAAGAATTGCTAAGAATTATGTCAGAAATGTAAGATATAAACAGAATTGCATGAAACTCATAATTCTATTTTCCCTGAATTCTGAGTTTACATCTCGCAATCGTGACTTTTTTCTCACAAATGAGTTTACATCTCGCATTTCTGACTTTACATCTCACAATTCTGACTTTTTTCTTACAATTCCAATTTTACATCTCGCAATTCTGACTTTTCTTACTATTCCAATTTTACATCTTGCAATTCTGACTTTTCTTACTATTCCAATTTTACATCTTGCAATTCTGACTTTTTTCCTACAATTCCGATTTTTTTCTTACAATTCCAATTTTATATCTCGCAATTCTGACTTTTTTCTTACAATTCTGACTTCACATCTTGCAATTCTGACTTTTTTCTTACAATTCCGACTTTTTTCTCGCAATTCTGACTTTTTTCTCGCAATTCTGACTTCTTTCTGATTACTGAGTTTACATTCTTGAAATTCTTTTTTCCGTCACGAAAAAAAAACTTTTTTTGCGATTCTGAAAGTGCAGTGCATTGTGGGAAACAGTATTTCACGCAGAGTACACAGTAGGCATACTGCAGAAACGGTAGAACAGACAGCGTATGCACTGCAAGTGAGTGATGCAATAAAACGACACAATAAAACAAAACAGACCACTAAGATGATTAGAACAGGAATGCTGTAGTTTTGTCGAATCATTTGCGCAGTTTCAGTGTCTCTCTGAGAACCAGGTCTCAGAGCGTAAGAGCTTCAAGACTGCAGTTTGGCAGAATGCGAGTCTAAACACACACATGTGCGAGCAGCAGCCCTGAGGGTAAAACCGCTCTCTAATCCTTCATTTCTCCATCCGTCCAGCTCATATTATCAGTCTGCCATCTTTTTTTCCACTTCTCGTCTTTTTTGCTTGAGATGTTTTACGATTCAATCTCGTCCAGGACAGAGAAGTTAAATCAAACACATTAAAAACACGTGTGGCTCTAACCCCGACATGCCAGCGCACACAGCGAGGCCCGAAACAAACCGCGTCAACTAGCTACACAAAACACGTGACCGCAATTCATAATGTGCCGCATTCTTAGCATTGTCGCACTGTTCGGCACAACTCGAGGGAACTCTATCGCCCTCTTGAGTACTGCGGTTTACTGCAAGAGCGCACGCTAAGTATGTACGACGGGACCGAGCCAAGCATATGGAAGGCCAAAAGGGCCAAAAACACATGAATTTTAACATGTCAACAACGCGTTAAATGCGCATATTTCATGCGTAAACAACATGTATTTAACGCGTTAAATAAATTAATTAATAATGCAACAATTCCGATTTAATTTATTGCAATTAATAAATGCAATAAATTAAACTGTGCAATACTCAGATCTATATTTTCTACTGTATAGTTTCATAAGTGGAGCATATGTACAAGTAATCTTAGTTTTTAAGATTTCACATATGCTTTTAATTTCTTTTTTATATGTGAGCAATGGTAACATGGCCCAATTAACTCCCTGGGATCAATAAATTATATCTATCATCTAATTTATTTTCCACAAATGTGATATATCTTACCAGGTTTCAAATATAAATACGGTCTATAAAAATAAATACTTAATACAAAAATAAATACAAAAATTTCACCTAAAAATTTGCACCAAATAAAATCAGTCAACAATCCATTAACAAAAATATATATAGTTTTATTTTCACATTGCAATAGAACCAGTCAACAAGAAGCTACTGTTGCAGAATATTAATTACGGTTTGCAGTGCATCAATAGCCGGACTTCTGATAGGTCTTGCAAGAACGTCCACATCCTGCAGTTGTTGCATCTGTGCCTCGGTTGGACTGAATTGGTTTGCAGGAACTGTTACAACTTCCTACCAATCCACAGCAGGAATTGCACCATCTTGAGCAGGGCTGGGTCCAAAAATCTCTGCCATGGCAGTGAGTGATGATGTTTGCCTCTAAAGACATCTGATTTGGTGTGTGTTGACCAGCAGTGCGCAATCCATGATTGTTCCACTGTTCCCTGAAAACCTCAAAGTCCCGGTTAATCCGTGGAAGGTACACATAATGCAGTGCGCAGATGTGTAGCTCATTGGTACAGTCAATGACTCCATCACTCTCAAGAAAGGAGAAAAACTGGTGGTACACATCAGTCATACCCCGCCAAAGATCTCCCCAAAGTCTCTTGATCCTCTGGTTGTGGACACTTCTACTACGGATGGCACTTCCACTTATAGATCCACGATAAATATTCATTAACAAACAAACAAACGGTATTGTTTTCTCCTCCGTGGTCACATCTAACTCGAGATGAAACACCATACCTAGCTGTGGCTTGTACAAACTGGTTAAACACTGTGCCAGCCCTCTTGTCAGAAGCTTGCAAAAACCCAACCAGTCTGCTGAAGCCACAGATTCCCTCATGGATCACTATTCTATATTCTAGGCTAGATGTGAAATGTTAAAAATTAAGATTACTTGTACATATGCTCCACTTATGAAACTACTGTATACAGTAGAAAATACAATGGGGATAAGCGGGTGATTTCTGTCAACAGTCCAGAAGACGTGAAACAAAGTGTGCGCATCCATAATAAAACGTGCCTTGCACGGCTCCGGGGGGTGAATAAAGGCCTCCTGTAGTGAATCCATGCGTTTTTATATCCATATTTCAAGCGTAATAAACGCTTTTTTCTCACGTCTGCTGACTGTCATACGTGCAAGCCATTCCGGCAGATGATGTAGGACGAATGCGTCGCACACGCATGCCAGTGAGATATGCTAGTCTCGCGAGTTTGTGTACAGGAGCAAAGGAAGCAAAGTTTTCTTACTTTAGCAAACGAAAACTGGTCTCCTCTTGGCTTATATCGAAATCCTCCGACATTTTTCTTTACAAATCCTCGTTTTGTGCTTCTAATTTGTGACTGGATTTTTGTTTTGTTCTCTCTCCGCGTTCGTCACTAATCACGCTACGCCGACATCCTACGTCATCCACCGGAACGACTTCTGCGTACCACAGTCAGCAGAAGTGAGAAAAAAGTGTTTATTATATTTGAAATATGGATATTTTTCTTACAAAAATGCATGGATTCGCTACAGGAGGCCTTTATTCACCCCCCGGAGCCGTGCGAGGCACGTTTTATTACGGATACGCCTGCTTTATTTCACGTCTTCTGGTCTGTTGACAAAAAGCACTCGCTTATCCCCATTGTAAGGCTTGGAGGGGCCAGGACAATTTTTAATATAACTCCGACTGGATTCGTCTGAAAGAAGAAAGTCATATACACCTAGGATGCCTCGAGGGTGAGTAAAACACAGGCTAATTTTCATTTTTGGGTGAACTAATAACCCTTTAAGTTTGATCACTGTTAAAGCTAGAATGTCCACTAATGTGTTTATTTACAAAAAGGTATGAGTGGTGAAAAATTATTTTTTCATAAAACTGCAATTTATATTTATTATTTCTATAGGTTATACAAAAAAAAAAAAAGACAAAAGTCTAGTCCAGCGGTTCTCAATTCCAGTAATCCACAAATAAATCTATCCCTTAGAGCAGTGGTTCTCAATTCCAGTCCTCGCGTACCCCCGCTCTGCACATTTTGTATGTTTCTCTTATTGCTTCATTTGTTTGTTATATTTGACTGTAAGTGCCCTGCGAAGTGGACATTACCGGATATTCCTCCATGATTCCAGTTTGAAGGGAGCGTATATGTTCCATACAAAGGGCATTTAAGTGTGCGAGACGTGAATTTAAATTGTATTTATTTACAGAGGCATATTATGTCCCACTTCACGCTTCTCTAGTAAGTTTCGTAAGTGTGTGAAGACGCTGCAGTCAGTGGCGCAGCGCAAATCTGTAAATGAATATTCTGAAGTGAAGTAAACTTCAACGGATTTCACCTGCTTGGGGAGTAGGGCGCAATGGACACTTTGTAGGGACCATGTCAATCGGAACACAGTTCATGCACGGAGCTCACTTCTAACGAGATGATGATCTGAATCAGGTGTGTTAACAAAGAGAGACGTGCAAAACATGCAGAGCGGGGGTACGCGAGGACTGGAATTGAGAACCGCTGTTCTAGTCTATGAATGGTACACCCCCCTAAGCTCACAGAAGTGGTTTGACCCAAGTCCTCAGCAGCCAATGACACTGACCCTTCAAACTGATTTTTAACGCGTATTACATGTATTTCATAAGTATTTAACACGTTGAATACACGTATTTAACACGCTGATTTTTTCCCCCCACGTGTAAACGACACGTTAAAATTCACGTGTTTTTGGCCCTTTTGGCCTTCCATACAAGCATGCGCAGCCGCTTTCCTGCGTCGAGGCCTGAAGGTTCGAGCTGCAGCAGGTTGACTGACACGCACATTCATAACACGCCGTCAGAGCCAGAAACGAGATAAAACCCCATGTCACCAGACATCTAACGCGTATTACATGTATTTCATAAGTATTTAACACGTTGAATACACGTATTTAACACGCTGATTTTTTCCCCCCACGTGTAAACGACACGTTAAAATTCACGTGTTTTTGGCCCTTTTGGCCTTCCATACAAGCATGCGCAGCCGCTTTCCTGCGTCGAGGCCTGAAGGTTCGAGCTGTAGCAGGTTGACTGACACGCACATTCATAACACGCCGTCAGAGCCAGAAACGACATAAAACCCCATGTCACCAGACATCAACCTTAGAGAGAGGAGCGGAATGAAGCGGCTCAGGGTTTTAATTACAGCAGACGTGCCCAGACGGATCCAAACGGCCCTGGATTAATCACTCGATCACATTTTACTGGGAAATATTCAAGTTAATAACCAGCTGAAATGGTCAGGAATCCTTTCAGGTTCTGTTCTGTGGACTTATATCACATATCATAGTATTACATCAATAAAAATAAAAACTATTTCTGATGGGCAAATATTGTTTTTCAGTTGTATTAGTTCAAAAATCACCAGTTCACCGAAGCACATGTTATTAATGGTGATAATATTAACATGATCTGATTTTATTTAGCATTTTATAGTTTATCAGGGGGTTCTCGTAGTATATATGAATGCTTATATTAGTAAATTAATTAATATATACGCAAATATATGAATAAATTATCACATTCATATTTATTTGCCAGTGAGTTATGATATTTGCAGCTCCAGAAGTGTCAGTATAGTTTCACAGTCACGTCTCGGTCCAGTCAGTAAGTAAACATTTCTGCTGTTTATGTAGTTTATGAATAAATGATGCCGTTTATAGCGTGTCGCTGATATCGCGAGAGTTTCGAGCCCTAGTTCGTATGAAGTTGGGAGTTCCACAGATCTCGCGAGACTGTAGAGCGGCACGCTGACTGGGTTCTCAGATCATCTATAGCTCCTTTTATGAAATATGAAGCATTAATAATACACGCTGACAAGTTAATAACGTGAATTTTAATTTAGTTATCACTGTTACAAGCCACCAAGACGTTTATATATTAATATAATCATCTTTATGTGTTAATTTAATGAGTGTTGGGTTTGTTTTTATAATTTAAGAGCCTCCAATAGTCCAGTAGTTCTTCATACACAGAAAAATTAATCCTCATATGAAGCTATTATTGATTAAATCAGTTCATTCATTTTTATTGTCTCATTAATTTCAGTTGCTTTATATTAAACTTGATTTTTTTTTCTCAAAATGTATTTATTTATGAAAAAGTTATGCATTTTGACAATATATTAAGCTAAAAGTGATTAAAACAGTTAATAAAAAATGTAAACGATTCATTGTTTTTTTCTCAAAAATAATTTATTTATGAAAAAAGGTTATGAATTTTGGCAATATATGAAGCTAATAGTGATTAAAAGTTAATAAAATGTAAATAATTGTTTTATCTATTGCTTATTTTCTCCCAAAAATCATGTATTTATTTATGAAAAATGTATGAATTATGACAACAGTGGTGGTGGTTTCATGATCTTATATTGTGTAATGTTATCTTTTTTAATTATATTTGACTTAAATCATAGTCAAATACCGTGCAAAAAGAACAAGGGAAATACAACGTGCAAAAAACTATAAAATACAAACAAAACAAAAGCTTTAGAATTTCTATTGTTTTTATAAAATTCTGGTCTTGTGTTCTCATGATTGAAATGATTTCAAGATGAGTATTTCAACATGTTACACTAATAAATGAGAGTTATGTTATTGTTTTATGCTCTCTGCCGCCCTCTACCGCTCCGCCCTCGTCGCTTCCGCCACGCCCCTCTTCTTCCATATTTGGCCATGCCTTACTAAAGCGCCTGTGGTTGGTCCGCGCGGCATCGGAGCCGAATGACCCGGATTTGCAAGCGTCGCGCCCCTCCCCCTCAGGAGCCCGGATGAGGAAGTGCAGCGCTGACAGGGCTGGGTTCCGTCAGAGAGTCGAAGCCGAACCGCGTCCAGACAGACCCAAACAGAACCGCACAGCGAACCGAACCCGCCTTCAGTCCCGCAGACACCGCCACCGAGCGCCGCAGACATGGTAAGAGCCGCCGCGGACGCGATTTGAGCCGATGCCCGTTTTAGGAAGAGACACGCCGCGCCTCGCAGAATCCGAGCCGAGCACAGTACACACTGCAGTACACCCGAACAAACACTAGAGCACGAACACCGAGGGCTGGAGTATTCGCGGGTTTTGCTGAGGGGTTCGGTGTTTGTTTGGGTTTAATGTGGCAGTTTTTCGGGTTAGTGTTTGAAGGTTTTAGTATTAGAGTCATTGTTTAGAGTAATTTGGCGGGTCAGTATTTGAGGTTTTAGTATTTATGTATCTTATTTTTGATTTTAGTATTTGTAGGTATGGTGTTTGAGTTTTTTTTTTTTAAATATATATATAATAATAGAACATCATCATAATCCTCTTCATGTCCATCTGCTTCTATGACAGTACTGTGTAAAATAAGTGTTTATTTCATCATTTCTGTCTGTCACATTTCAGTATTTAGTCCTCTACATGGCTGGTTTGAGTGTTTAAAGGAGTAGTTCACTTCCAGATAAGGGATAATTACCTGATAATTTACTCTGCCAAATGTCATCCGAGATGTCTTTCTGTCTAAAGTCAAAGAAATGAAGGTTTTTGAGGAAAACGTTCCAGGATTTTTCTCCATATAGTGGACTTCAGTGGAGATCAACGGGTTGAAGGTCCACATCACAGTTTCAGTGCAGCTTCAAAGAGCTCGACACGATCCCAGCCGAGGAATACGAGTCTCATCTAGAGAAATCATCGCTCATTTACTAAAAAAAAATAAACATTTATATAGTTTTTAACCACAAATGCTTGTCTTGCACTAGCTGGACTTCACGCATGACGTAATCACGCTGGAAAGGTGTTGTTAGTGTTTGATGGTTTAAAGTATTTTTGGGGTTTAATGTTTGTTGGTTTAGTGTTTGAGGAACAAATTCCTCGTGTGTTTGCACACACCTGGCGAATAAAGCTAATTCTGATTCTGATTCTGATCTAGAGAAATCATCGCTCATTTACTAAAAAAAATAAACATTTATATAGTTTTTAACCACAAATGCTGGTCTTGCACTAGCTGGACTTCACGCATGACGTTATCACGTTGGAAAGGTCGCTCATGGTTAGCTCTTCGTCTGTGTGCTCCGGTTCAGAAAGAAAAACTCCATCTCATTTTCTCCCCAAACTTCAAAATCATCTGACATCGTGTTTTACCTTTTTATCTAGAGAAATCATCGCTCATTTACTAAAAAAAAATAAACATTTATATAGTTTTTAACCACAAATGCTTGTCTTGCACTAGCTGGACTTCACGCATGACGTAATCACGCTGGAAAGGTGTTGTTAGTGTTTGATGGTTTAAAGTATTTTTGGGGTTTAATGTTTGTTGGTTTAGTGTTTGAGGGTTTTAGTATTAGACTTTTGGGGTTTGAGAGTTTTAATATTTAAGGGTTTATTATCTGGGTCAGTATTTGAGTTTAGTATTACTGTTTAAGTTTAACCGTCAGAGTTTAGTGTTTGATGGGTTCAGTATTTGTTTGGGTTTTCTTGAATTTAGTATTTGAGGTAGTTTAGTGCTTGAAGGGTTTAGGTTTTAGTGTTTGATGGTTTAAGGTGGTGTTTGTTGGTTTAGTGTTTGAGGGTGTTAGTGTTAGACTTGGGGTTTGGGAGTTTAATATTTGAATGTTTAAATACTGAATCAGTATTTGAGGGTTTAGTATTTATGTTTGAGTTTAACCGTCAGAGTTTAGTGTTTGATGAGTTCAGTATTTGTTTGGGTTTTCTTGAATTTCATATGTGAGGTAGTTTAGTGCTTGGTGTTTATATTGTTTTTAGTTTAGGTGTTTTAGGGGTGCGTTGGAGGTGTTAGTGTTTGAGGGATTAAGGTGGTATTTTTTTTTTATTTTTTTTTTTAATTTTTTTAGTGTTTGAGGGTTTTAGTTAGTAATATACCAATATGTATATCATTGTCATCACTAGTGTTGTCACGTTGCAAAAATTTCAGTATTCGGTACCAATACCAGTGAAAATCCAATTTCAGTACCAAAGCAAAACACAAAAACATGCTAATTAAAAAATTTGACTATACTTTCCTTTAATCCAAACTGTGTACATATTTAATTTTAAAGGGCTTTTGAAAACATTCTAGAGTTATTCAGCCAAGAATAACAACTAAGTTAGCTAAAAAAAAATAAAATAAAAAAAAAGCCCAGAACTGCTTTTCTGACTGATATGACACAAACAGTGTTAACCATTTGTACATTCTCTAACACGCATATTTTAGAATCACAATTAATTTAAAAGCCTCAGGGGTGTAAATATTAGAGCCCGACCAATATGGGTTTTTTGGGGGCCGATATTACAGAGTAAAAAAAGACAGATATCGATATATCGGACGATATTCTTTATGTGTAGGCTATATTATAGTACAGTATTGTCAAAAGTTTGGACACACTTCCCATTCATTTCCCACACTTCCCATCAAAAAATCGCATTCGATTTTTTGCACAGCCCTATTTTCTGGTAATCAAATGAACATGCAGAACATGAGGATTCGTATTTAAATAAGTCTTTTTGCAGTTTAATATTCACAGACACAGTCTATATATATGTACTGACCTGTTTTTTATTTATTCATCAAAATAAGACAAATTCCATGAAATTCCGCGTTATACAGTAAATTCCGTTTTTATGACTTCGCATCGCGGAAATCATAGGGCCCTACTAATGTAGCAAACGAATATGATAAACTCATTGTGAGAGTAAAAGACGGGGACATTTGTTGTTTATTTACTTAGCATTGAGTCTCTCCAACTAGGTGACAACGTAGCGTTAAATCATTGTTCAACAAACTCAAGCCACCACCGCACTGCCGTCTGCTGGACTGCAGAAACATACTAACTTTTCAATCTGCTACGTTACTGATTGTACTGACAAACTATGCTGACACTGTGTCCGCGCCGCAACAGGACGCGACAAAGCGACTGTTGAAAATCATTTGAACTTTGTGTCAGCACGTCATAAATAGAACGAGGCATCAGTTTACTGCATTTATCACAGTCCACGTGTCGCATCCGGCTCCGATTAGTAGCGTAAAAGAATTTCCGCCAGCTTTATTGTCAATGGACATA
>NW_015655994.1:7613-8305 GCF_001515625.1 Sinocyclocheilus rhinocerous | reverse complement strand
CCATCCATTCATCATATCATCATGCAAAACTAAGAATTAGAATCATTGTAATGTGACGATCAAATATAGGTGCGGGTGGATGGCGGGGGGATAATTTGAAGCAGCGGACTCGCGTGAAGTTTGAGCTCATCCGCGCATCTCTACACTACACTGACCTGGGTCAGCATTAGCAAACAATGGAGCGCGCTCTGCTGGACAAACTAAGTAATTACACCATTCAGAAGCATTTAATCTGCATTATATGTTCTGTAAAAAAAAATTCATATCGGCGGCATATTCGCTGATATATCCTATCGGCTCCTATCGGCCGATAATTTCAGCTAAATGATATATCGGTCGGGCTCTAGTAAATATCATCATGTCCTCCTGTTTTTTTTTTTACCATAATAAAAGTTATAGGAGCATTAAATGGTTAATAAAGAAACTTAATTCTAATGCTCATTATATTAGTGTTAGCCACGTTTATGCTAACAATTAACTACTCCAATAACAGCGATGTTCATTTCAATCCTACATTCAAATTAAAATATTGAATAATATTCATAACAGAAGCGGTGTTTCCCACAGACTTGCACTCTATTTGTGGTGGAATACTCATGCTCTGCCAGCAGGAGGCGCCTGTAGAGCGGGAGAGATAAGGTTTCCCTGGTAACGGCTGTAATCAAATAAGCGCTGTGCTCACAAACGCTGCT
>NW_015655994.1:7279-7480 GCF_001515625.1 Sinocyclocheilus rhinocerous | reverse complement strand
GAGTTTTGATATTGTGGCGGGCCGCCACAAATAAATCAATGTATAAGAAATACAAGATCTAAATATTAAAAGGGTCATATGATGCGGTTTCAATGTTTCCTTTCTCTTTGGAGTGTTACAAGCTCTTGGTGCATAAAGAAGATCTGTAAAGTTGCAAAGACTAAAGTCTCAAATCCAAAGAGATATTCTTTATAAAAGTTA
>NW_015655994.1:5448-7108 GCF_001515625.1 Sinocyclocheilus rhinocerous | reverse complement strand
AAGGCGGGGCATAGAGGAGAAACAATAATGTACAGTATGTGGAAAATAATGTGTTTTTTTTAACCTTAAACTGCATAAACATTTCATTACACCAAATACACCAAATAATGTCCTTTTTAGCAGCATCATATGACCCCTTTAAAAATTTAAATGAAACTTACCTGCTTGAACTCTTTCATTTGATCCCGGTGTCTGTCTTTAAAGTGTTTTGTTAGTTTGATGTGTTTCCTCGATTTGATGTGGCCACGTCTCAGTGCTTTTATGAAGAGAGCGCACCTGCGCACCTTTCGGATAGCGCATCAAGAACCGGGTTGACCGGGTACTCGGTACCACCGGTACTGGTACCGTAACATTTTCATTTTTTTAGTACCGACTTTGTACCGAAGTACCGGGTCTTTTGACAACACTAGCCATCACCATCATTAACAGAATCAGTCATTTGCATTGATTCAAAACTCTACTGCAGTGTTGCTTCAAATAAGTGTTTATTTGAGCTCTTTTGCCGTCATTCGTGTTAATATCAGTATTTAATCATCAGCCAGTCGTCGACCCTCATTGAATCTCCTGTAGTTTGGGTGTTCAGGGCTGCTTTGTTTGGTTTCAGGGTTTTAGTGTCGCAGTATTTTGACGGATGGAGTTTGAGGTTGGATATTCGTGGAGAGAAACAGCTGGTTCTTTTCACTTGTGCTTGAAGTAAAGAAACTCAGACTGATGTTTACTAGCGGCTTTAGGCTTTAGCAGTGAGTTAGCGAGCGCAGACGGCGCTTCCATCAGCGTGTTTAGATGTTCTGCTGGAGCAGACGCTCTCAGACGGCCCGGAGCAGGTGGTTTGGCTCAGGGGTCGTGCCTGCCTGTGACCTTTGACCCCTCACACACACGGAGTATAAACGCGGTGTCAGGAGCCGGAGGTGTCGCTGACGCGGAGCCGCTGCGTTCGGGGTTTGTGTTTGTCCAGCAGTATGAACGAGTTTTGTGATGTTTACTCTCGGATGGGAAACTAGAAATAGCCAACAGATGACACACAGGAAGTTTGAGGACGTTTGTTATTCTGGGCCTAAACTAGTGTTTCCCAGACTAGGGTTTGAGGAGGTTATTATAGCATGACAGCGCTGAATTAACTCGAACAATGGTGATAACTGCTGAGATTCTGATAAATGTCACTCAAATTAGGCATGTTTTTCATGTAACAAATGTAATTTTATTTCATCTTTATTTTAATTAATGAAAAAAATGTGAATAGTTTTAGTAATTTTAGTATTTCAACTTAAGCTTGAACAAAAGTTTAAATGTTTAAGTTGAAGTATTAACTAAAACTACTCAGGTTTTTTCATTAATTGAAATAAAGATGAAAAATCTTTGCGATATTCTTATTTTTATCTAATGTTTGTTTGTTCATCTTTATTTATTAATGAGTTTTAGTACTTAAACATATTTTATTTCAGATATTTGACATGGCAACATAATTCTAATTTTTCTTTCAAGTTTTAAAAAATTTTTTCCATTTAATTTTAAAAAAATCTTTATTTCAGTTGACGATAAAGTGTGAATGTTTTTTGTAATTTTACTTAAACATATTTTATGCCGTGGCCAAATTTGTATTTTTGAAATGACTAATTTGACATTAAAATTGTATTGTAATTTTATGAAGTGGTATTTTACA
>NW_015655994.1:4265-5383 GCF_001515625.1 Sinocyclocheilus rhinocerous | reverse complement strand
CCCAAGAGTTTGCTCATCATAATGATAACAGTGGATATTAATTGGTAACAATAATAGTGGATAATATACAGTATGTTTTAGGGGATTCAGTAAATAAATGTCTGTTTAATTTAAGAGTTGTTGTCTGTCTCATTTGTGACTGTTAAAAGCTTTTAAAATTGCTGTTCTTTATATTCATAAATATTGTTTAATTATTTTTTACAAGTTTATTTATTGACTATTTATTTTAATTTGCCATGAAAAAAGCCTTTGCTGATATGGTTTCATATCAAATTTGAGAAAACGCGATTGTTTAATTGTAGTTAATGTTTTTGAAAGAAGTCTCTTCTGCTCGTCAAGGCTGCATTTATTTGATCAATAGTACAAAACAAATGGTGAAATATTATTACAATCTTAAACAACTGTTTTCTATGTGAATATCTGTTAAACTGTAATGTATTTATGTGATGCGCAGCTGTATTTTCAGCATCATTACTCCAGTCTTCAGTGTCACATGATCTTCAGAAATCATAATAATATGCTGATTTGCTGCTCGAGAAACATTTCTGATTATTATCAATGTTGAAAACAGTTGTGCTGCACAATATTTTTGTGGAAACTGTAATGCATTTTATTTTTCAGGATTCACAGATGAACAAAGTTCAGAAGAACAGCATTTATTTGAAATAGAAGTCTTTTGTCACATTATAAATGTGTGTTTCTCCGCAGAACGAGCAGCAGTTGGACTGTGCGCTGGACCTGATGAGGCGCTTGCCTCCGCAGCAGATCGAGAAGAACCTCAGCGACCTCATCGACCTGGTGAGTGTGTGTGTGCGTGTATGCGCGTGTGAGGGCTGCACGATAAATCGAAATGGAATCGAGATTGCGATTCGACAGAAGCTGATTGTCATGCGTATCTTTCAGTGAAGCACGGTTCTGTGATCAGCAGTAAATCGAGTGAGTGTGTGAGTGAGTGAGTGTGTGTGTGAGTGAGTGAGTGTGTGTGCGCGTGTGCGTGAGTGTGCGTGTGTGTGTGTGTGTGCGTGCGTGCGTGCGCGCTCGTGAGAGTGAGTGTGTGTGTGTGTGTGTGAGTGAGTGTGTGTGAGTGTGTGTGTGCGTGTGTGTGCGTGTGTGTGGCC
>NW_015655994.1:394-2196 GCF_001515625.1 Sinocyclocheilus rhinocerous | reverse complement strand
ACAGAGACCGGTGAGTACACGCCCACGACACGCCCCCCTGCGCTCTGATTGGCCGGCAGCCATGATTGACGCTCCGCTCGCTCTCTCGCAGGTATTTCGAGGGCGGGGTTTCCTCCGTCTACCTGTGGGATCTGGATCACGGATTCGCCGGAGTCATCCTCATCAAGAAAGCTGGAGACGGCTCCAAGAAGATCAAGGGATGCTGGGACTCCATCCAGGTGCAGGTGGTGCAGGTGAGAGCTCAACCGTTCTTACAGCTCCACCAATTATACAAGAAACCATTCACAGCATTAGATGCATTAGATTTATGGGTAGTGAGTTTTTTGCTTTATTACATTCATTTTATTTATTTTTTGTATGGTATTTTAGAAACATTTTGTAAGTTTCAAAAAGTTTGGAAAACGTCTCTGTCTCTTCTGCTCACCAAGGCTGCATTTATTTGATCAGAAATACAGGGGAAAAAATCCATTTTGTGAAATATTTTTAGCTATATAGAATATCTGAAAATGACTGAAATTTGAGGATTTTTGTTGTTTTTTATTGCTAGTTAATGACAATGTAAACTGTTTTTACGTCCCGAATTTTGGTAACATGGTTTCAAAAAACGTAAAGAATATATAAGATTAATTAAATATAAAACAGCTCATATAATATGCAGTGTGACCACTTGTTGACTATATTATTGTCAGAAATATTTTATAGTTTATTCAAATTAACAAATAATCAGATTTATAAAAAAAAAATAGTGTTTTTTTAATTATGTACAATATTTTTTAACATTTAGTTTTATAAATGAAATTTTTTTATAATTACTATAATTTTTCCTTTACGTTTTGCCTGTTTTTTTTTATTTTTTATTTTAATTTCTGATCGTTATTGCTTGTAAGTCACACTTTAAACTCTTTCTATGTTCCAGGTTTTGGTAAAATGGTTTCAAAAATTTTAAACCAGATGAAAATAAAATAAAATGGCTCATATAATTAGTTTCACCACCTGAGGGTGACTATATTATTATGATATATTATTAAATTAAATATCATTTATTCAAATTAATAAAATAATGAATTTTATGGAATAAAGGTTTAACTAACTTTATTGTCATTGTCTTTCATTAAAACTAATCTGAAGCGGACTGTATTTTGATAAATTTAAGCTATAGCTTGAGACTGCCCAAACAATCATAAAATAACTCCAGAAAATTGCAGCATTTTTCTTTTATTAGCTGAATGCAATGCGCGCTGAATTCATGCGGCTTCAGTCTGTTGCAGAAGAGCAGAGGTTCTGAAACGAGCGAAAGCGGGCAGAAATATTTGCGCGCTATCACAGAGAGTTTGCGAGTGACGAGGAGTTTAATACACGAACATGTATCATAGCCTACCACTGAAATTACCTGAGCAGTTTTAATGTTCTACAAGAAAAGAAACATCATTCAATAACGTGCGTTCATTGCATGGACGGGGCACGAGCATAATATAAGCGTCTTGTAGGCTTTACAGTTCAGTTGAAAGCTTTCCCCTTTTGACTTGCTGTTAATGTTGAATGTAAGAATACTTACTATAGCAACAGTCGGCTCGACTGTATTATCCAGTGATGCAGACTATTCGACTTTCTTTTGTCAAATTCCGCCGTTTTGAATTGAAAGTTGGGCTGTCAATCATTTACGTGATTCATGTAATTCATAATTATTGTGTCGACGATAGCATTTTCTGTCTTGCGTTTTCAACATATTAGGAATACAACTAAAATTGAATGGGTGCATATTTTAAAATAAAAATATTATTTGCAGTTCAGATTGATTACTT
>NW_015655994.1:0-318 GCF_001515625.1 Sinocyclocheilus rhinocerous | reverse complement strand
CTTTAAAGGTGCCATAGAATGGAAAACTGTATTTACCTTGGCCTAGTTGAATAATAACAGTTCTGTACATGGAAATGACATACCGTGAGCCTCAAACACCATTGTTTCCTCCTCCTAATGTTAATCTTGTGCATGCAAAAGACCAGTGAAAAATAGGCGAATCAGAACATAACACCGACTGTGACGTTACAGTCGGGATCACTAATAGTTACGCCCCCAACATTTGCATAAACCCGCCCATGTTCTGTGCCAGCCGCACCTGCACAGCCGAATCATCAGAAGTTCTGCAGGTAATGTGAAGAAACAAGCGAGGACAAC
>NW_015655993.1:108810-109724 GCF_001515625.1 Sinocyclocheilus rhinocerous | reverse complement strand
AAATCGCGATTTCGATTCGATTTTGATTAATCGCACAGCCCTAGTGACAGTATGACATTAAGACACAATGTTTTTACTCAAAACTCACTCTATCGTGGCCTAATGAAGACATTGAAAATAAACGGATAATAATAATAAAACAATAAGTGTTGTTGTTTCATTACATAATCAGTGTAAATTGATATTATAATTTCAGGATGTCCCACTTTCGTATTGTGAAGCCACAGTGCTGGCAGAAAATGAGAGCATCTACATCAAATCTCCACAACTGCATCAGGGAGTAAAAGATACTGTGAATTCCACCATTAAGCACCTTCAAAACAGATTTGGTAGCCTTTTAGGTAATAAGATTTTCTTTATTGGACATTCTGCAGTATCAAAAGTATTAAAATTATTATCATTATTAATTTTTGTATTGTTTGTGCTGACAGGCACAGTGGGAAGCATGCATGAAACACCTACTGCCAAGCACCTACAGCAGTGACATGCTTCAACATCTTTAATCATGACTCCTGGCCAACTGAGAAAGAGAAACTCTTGGACTACGGTGCAGAAGAGCTTGATTTTCTGCTAAAGCATTTCTCTCCTGTCCTAGAAAGGTAACTTCTATGGAGCTGAGCCAATCTCTTAAGAATAGCCTTGATCGGGTTGTGTTAGCCACGGTGTTATCTGTCTCTCATTTTATTTTTAGGAATGGATGTGAACAAGATCTAGCTAAAGAGGAGTTTCAGGCACTGAAAACAATGATCACAGTCTCTTTCATGGATAAGAGCTACCTCGGACTGTGGGACATCATGTTGTCTAAGGAACCATACTGCTCTGACTACAGTATTTACATTATTTTTTTTATATTAATCACATGCTGTGATGCTGTTACTTAAAGCATTGTTCTCACAACCATCTAATCTGTCTTC
>NW_015655993.1:102992-106104 GCF_001515625.1 Sinocyclocheilus rhinocerous | reverse complement strand
AGGATGCCGAGGTCACACCTCTACTCTTTTCGAAAGACATCCTGGGATTTTTATTGACCACAGAGAGTCAGGACCTCAGAATAAAAATTCATAGTGACAGTATGACATTAATACACAATGTTTTTACTCAAAACTCACTCTATTGTGGCCTAATGAAGACATTGAAAATAAACTGACGCATAAATGCATTATGAGACAGAACGCAGAACCGTCACCGTAATGTGGGAATTATGATCACGCAATATTGACTGATGGATCAGCAGAGAATCGTCTTTCTTTCTGTCACTAAGAAATTATGATTCTATTATATTTAAGGAAATATGAGGTAAACGTGTGAATACAAGCGCACTTTATATATTACAATATGTGCGCACTTTTGGAGTAAAGCACTGATCAAAAAATATGGCAGCAAACGCTATTGAATATGTTCAGTGTCTCGTTAACTAAACCAACGTCACAGAACTGGTGTAGGCTATCATTCCTGAATGAATCACAAAACAATACATATTAAAGGCTATGAAAACAAATAAAGTGAATGTAACATAAGCCTTTATATTATGTGCAAAAAAGGGTTAAATCACATTTCATTCTAACATTGTAACATTGCAATCTAAATGTGCTCTTCTCTACCGTATTAAAAGAAACCATTTCTTTTGCTAGGTAGCGAGTTACAGCATCAGTACACTGCTTCCATCTTTCGCGGTCACGCTTGTACTTTGTACTTTTGGCAAAAGCCTCAGATATGGTTGGTTGGTCCCTAGATGTTTTGTGAAGTTCAGTTGTTCGTGATGACATTGGCAATTAACTGTATTCCGCGGAATGGTGCACATGCAAATGGTCATGTAAATTTGTCGTCTGTCCATCTTTTGTGTGGATTACAAGAGCACAAATCCTGCACACCACTTCAGACGTGTCTCTTGGCTGTCCTCTTTCATTAGGTCTAAAGCCAAAATATTGCCTTTGCGGTTTTAAACGATACCTTATTCGTATCTGAACGATCAAAAATTACGGAGTATTTTTAGCTCTTTTTGCGGTTCATCAAGAAAAAACATGAGACCGCACCAGTGTGGTCTTCGACCCCAGAAGGTTAACAATAGTGACAGTTATAAAGTTTCAAGCAGTTTTAGATTTAGTTTGTTGTAATAGAAACGTTAGAGCTGTTGAATAATATAGAAGAAGCAGCAAATAATAAGGGACACTTTTTTTCAACAAAATGTTTTAGATAATTTTGTAGTTGATCAAACATTTAATAGTTCTCCTTATAGAAACATGAGATTTGTTTCTATAATGTTTCAAAAATAATATTTTGAATATCAATGTAACTCATTCATGAAAAGTTTCAGGGAAGTATAATTTATAAAATTGCATCAAAAGGAAAATTTTTTTATTGAAATTGTCTTTACTCTGTTACAACAGGGTTCACTTTTATGTACTTTCACGTATCTCTTTTTTTTCCAAGTTACTGACAAATGAACTGTTTTTGCTTTTATTTTAGAGTTTATTGAAGAAAGTGAGGAGAATGAAGAATTAAATGAAGTTCAGGAGAAAAATCATGTCAAAACTGGAGAAAAACATTTGAGTTGCCCTCAAACCAAACAGAAAGATTTAAAGAAAAGAGGAGCCAAGAAATATTTCACCTGCACTCAGTGTGGAAAGAGTTTGACGAGCAAATATAATCTTGATGTTCACTTGAGAATTCATACTGGAGAGAGACCATTCACTTGTGATCAGTGCGGGAAGTGTTTCACACAATCGTTAAGCCTTAAGGTACACATGAAAATCCACACTGGAGAGAAACAGTACAAGTGTTCACAGTGTGACAAGAGATTCAGTCGGTCAGGAGACCTGAAGAAACACAAGTTAGTCCACACTGGAGAGAAACCGCACACATGTGATCAGTGTGGGAAGAGTTTCACACAAAAAGGAAGCCTTACGGCACATATGAGAGTTCATACAGGAGAAAAACTGTTCATATGTAATCAATGTGGAAAGAGTTTTGCACACTTAACACACCTTAAGGATCACATGAACATCCACACTGGAGAGAAACAGTACAAGTGTTCACACTGTGACAAAAGATTCAGTCGATCAACACATCTGAAGAAACACAAGGTAGTCCACACTGGAGAGAAACCGTACACATGTGATCAGTGCGGGAAGAGTTTCGCACAAAAAGGAAGCCTTATGACACATATGAAAGTTCATACAGGAGAGAAACTGTACTCATGTAATCTTTGTGGAAAGAGTTTGAAATGCAAATATAGTCTTGATGGTCACATGAGAGTTCACACTGGAGAGAAACCATACACTTGTGATCAGTGCGGGAAGAGTTTCACACAATCAGTACATGTTAAAGAACACATGAGCATCCACACTGGAGAGCAACCTTATAAGTGTTCACACTGCAACAAGGGATTCAATAGGTCAGGAGACCTGAAAACACATGAGAGGATCCACATTGGAGTGAAACCTTATAAGTGTTCACACTGCAACAAGAGATTCAATAAGTCAACAAATCTGAAATCACATGAGAGGATCCACATTGGAGTGAAACCTTATGAGTGTTCACACTGTGACAAGAGATTCAGTGTGTCATCAAATCTGAAAACACATGAGAGGATCCACACTGGAGAGAAGCCGTATCACTGCACTGCATGTGGGAAGTGTTTCAATCGTTCATCTGCTCTACACAGTCATACAAAAAACATTCACAGTAAGTAGATCATCTACAGATCCAGCACTTTCAGATCTGATGCTGCCTTCTCATCAAACTTGAAACAATAATGCATTAAGCAATAGAATATAATTTGGATTAATCTGTTCTAACCAGTCATTACAAGTGATATGACAAAGAAAAATTATCTAAAGTTTTCACAGTGAATAAAGTTTATCTTCATCTTCAAAACCAGCAGATTCAACTGTGAGATTCAGTTCAACTCAAAGATGGAGTTCCTCCCCAAAGAACAATGTCAAAATGTTTTATTATTGAGTATCATTTTGCTTCATGATATAAATGATATCATTGTGTTTTCTTAAGAGTTTCATATTATGTTCAATTGTCTTATAATGCATGTGTCACTTGTAGTTTGCTTACTCTTTCATGGAGGAAAGT
>NW_015655993.1:92379-96647 GCF_001515625.1 Sinocyclocheilus rhinocerous | reverse complement strand
TTACATTTCCTACATTTCCGACGAGTACTTGCGGTGTTCGGCCAATCACAATGCACTGGGTCAGCAAGCAATGCAATCAGCAGTATTTGAAAAATAATGTGTTTTTTGAACATTAAAGCATGTCAACATATTCTGTTACACCAAATACACAAAATAATGCTCTTTAAAAAAGCATCATATGACCCCTTTAAACTTGTTCTTTGTTGTTTTTAAAAGTGACTGCGTTATTCTTCTGCTTAATGTATTTTGGAAATGCAGATGCAAGATATACTGTCATGTAGCTTTGTAACTGATCCTTCTTTGCTTCTCTTGTAAGTAGGAATGGATACCTAAACCCGGTATTAAATGAGCCCTGGGGCTAAATTACAAAAGACCGTAGTATCGATAAGCTCTAATGTTAAATATCCATTCCTGCACTGAGCACCAGAACGGCCAGACACAGGAACAGTTTCTTCCCTCAGGCAATCCATCTCATGAACACTTGACAATAACTGTGGAACACACACTATTTATTCACTCATACACTTATTTATCTAACACACATACTCAGTCTACATTTCAATTTCAACATAATATACAAATCGACAATTGTATGTACTAAATATATATAACAATAGATAGTTGTATGTACAGGTATATTTTTATTCCTTATTTACTTGATCTATTTTTTATTTATTTTTATTTTTTATTATCTGTGTTTTTTTGTTCTGTCACTGTCATTCTGTTACACTGTGGAAGCTTCTGTCACGAAAACAAATTCCTCGTATGTGTAAACATACCTGGCAATAAAGCTCATTCTGATTCTGATTCTAACTGTTCTACTTTTGGTGCTGGGTATATTAAAAAAACACACTTACAATTTATTATTGGTACATAAATTTTATCAAGCTAACTGTATATTGCCAAAAATGAGATAATATCGAGACATTCATCACTGATTTGTTTTTGTTATTTTGCAATCCAGAAGCGAGATCTCTCTTCTACTTTAGGTCTGCTTAATCTAATTTTATTTTCGATTGAGTTTGACTTCCAAGGTTTATAAAAACGAGATGTTTGAGGTAAAGTGATATTTTAAATAAAATCTGATGTGTCTTGAGGACTTTATGGTCACTGCGTACGTGTGTCCATTAAGTCCATGTGACCATAGTAATCCATTATAAATTTACACCACTAATCTATAACAGAGAACTGGATTACTCCCGATGATAAAGAAGTGAAGCCACTGCACCGCCATATTCTTATTCCCTAGTGCTCCCATATATTCTATTGAATTAACAGTAAATCGTACCATTTTAATGAGAAAACATCACATAATGGGTCAGCGTTTTTATATCTGAAGTATTCCTGTACATTCTTAGAACGCAAATGTCCTATGCATGTAAATTTGATTATTTGTTTAATATTGGGAATTTCCCTTGTGTATTAAAGTTACATATCTTATTCATAACAGTAGCGAACATCAGATGAGCATAATGAACATCAAATGGACGAGATCCTCCACATATATATTACACATGACTAAGTGCACATTCTGAAATCTGAATGACGTTTTATGCTTTAAATTTGCATATACCTAGTGGTGGAAAGAGTATTATGAAACTGTACTTAAGTAAATGTATGGCTACTTAAGGAATAATTTACTTGAGTACAAGTAAAAGTACTGAAAAATAATATGACTCAAGTAAGAGTAAAAAAGTAGCTTGCTGAAAAACTACTCAAGTTACTGCGTTACAAAGTACTATTATTTTTCTATTTTTACCCAAAATTAGACCATTTGAGCAATATGGAGCACACTCATGTACTATAATACCTGTTTCACAAGTGAGACTCATAGAATTATTAAACTTACCATATTCCAGAAAATCGCTTATAGTATATGGACAAAATGCATCAGATATCACTACAGCTGAATAACATGCAGATAGAGATGCTTTGACTGATGAAACATGGAAGACAATACACACAATTGCAATGCAAAGCTAATTGACATAGCTTGTATCACAGTATACAATTGTATAAAATATTTTATGTCTCACTGTGATAAGAAGCAACATGGAACCACAAAAGCTAATTGTTTCAAACATGACTGATGTTATATAGTGATTTTGGAGCAAAACATATGCTAAGCAAACATGCTAGCTATCCCTGTTGCCTGGAGCAACTGTTTTATAACTAATTTTGAAAAGTACATTCACATATTCATGTAAGATTATGTGGTTGCTTTTAAGAAGGGCAAAAGCAAGGAAGGGTAAGTGAGAGGTTTTCAAATAAATTAGGGTTTAAAACCGTGTGAATAGAAAGGTGCCAGTAAAAAACGGTAGAACGAAAAAGCTTTTTATTTAACATGTTAACCCGTACCTAGGCATGGGAATCCAAAATCGATTCCAATTCTGGAATAGGACGCTTAAGGTCAGGAATCGTCTACTTGTTATAAAATTAAAATTTTGATTCCTCTTATCGATTCCTTTGTGCACATTTTAATATGACTTTGAACCATTCAAGCAGAAGACGACTGGCGCGCTGTTTTCTTGTACTGCACACATAGGGGTGTAGCCATCATTTCAGAAGTGAGTGGGACAGATATGTAACCCCCCCCCCTCTTTTGTCTAATTGACAGGCTTTATTTTTTCTTATATCTTTTAATTGGCTAATAAATCAAATACACTGCTGGATGATAACCAATAATTTGTATTCTATTTTTTCTCTGCATGTTCCTAATGACAATTTTATGATTGGTTTATACAACACATAATAAGGCATAGATAATGAATAGTTTCTATACTGTAATAAATGTTATGTCAATTAGCATTGCATTATTCATATATTTATTTATTTATTACCTGGAAATGACTTGAAATTACCTTTTTTTTTAGCTACAACGATAGCGGGCTGCCTTTGTCCATATTGGGATTTCCTGCACGTCCTAAGTTATTATTACTTCTACGAGGCCGTTTGGACTCTCTGCACGAGAGCGCCCTTCGGCTTCAAGTATGAATGAAACATGCACTGCATGAGAGGGTTCAGCGCTCCATAATGTTCACATCGTCTCGTTTTGGATATGAATAAATCGTCTGGTCACTATCTTCTTTCTTCGCCCATGGGTACACACATCCAAAGTGCGGGCACAGAAAAGGTGATTTTACGTGCATCTTGACAGATAAATCATGGTTGATCTGTCAGTCAGATGCACGTAAAATGCATGCACTCTTATGTCAATGTTGTTGTTAATGTTTAGGTTATTTTGGCTTCGTTAAACTGCACTGTTAAAAAGAGGGCAATTTTTTTACCATTCATCTGAACTGTGTGCATGCATTTTAGACACTTACATTGATCTTCCTCCATACATGCAACTGCGTTCCTTCTATCAACCGAGTTTCAATTTACTTAAACTGCTGAGTGCTTTGGTAATACCAATGGCATGACCCATTTCAGGAGCTGCTAAAATTACGATTTAAAGTTTCACTAAAATATTGAAACGCAGTGATGCAGATTCAAAAATCCAACACCGGTGATTGACAGTCAAAGCAAAGTGTGTTTGCCTCCATAATAGTTTTTTTTACCTGAGTCAGACCTGCCTGTTATTGGCTGAAGCGCAGGGCTCCACCCCAGCAGTTTGAAAAGTGCCCGTCAAACGCTGACTCGCTCTTTTTCTCCATCGGTATCTTTGTCTTTTTTTTCTTTTTTCTTTTTTTTGGTAGTACTTTGTACTTTTGGTCGAAAATAAATGTAGCGAAGTTGAATACTTTTATTTTAATTCTACTCAAGTAAAAGTACCACAATTTAATTATACTCAAGAAAGTAGAAAAAAATGTAAAAATGTACTCAAGTACTGTAACAAAAGTATTTGTAATTAGTTACTTTCCACCTGTGCATATACCTTAATTCACCTTGTAAATATGAGTAGATTATTTTTTTTACTGTGTTAAGAGGGTCGGTGAATGTGGTCAGCACAAGAACTACAGTAGTTTAAAGGGGTCATATGATGCGATTTCAATTTTTCCTTTCTCTTTGGAGTGTTACAAGCTCTTGGTGCATAATGAAGATCTGTAAAGTTGCAAAGACTAAAGTCTCAAATCCAAAGAGATATTCTTTATAAAAGTTCAGAGTCAGCCACACGTACCTAAAACGGCTCGTTCTAACACACCCCCACATATCTACATCACTATGTGGAAAGATTTGCATAACGTCACCCAAATGTTCACGCAAAGAAAGAAGACCTAACTTTATTCTCGCTGTAGTTTTGTTGTTGCCGCTGCCGCCATGTCGTG
>NW_015655993.1:81341-91226 GCF_001515625.1 Sinocyclocheilus rhinocerous | reverse complement strand
GTTTTGTAAAAATCGACGCGTTTCAAAAAGGCGGGGCATAGAGGAGAAGCAATAACGTACAGTATGTGGAAAATAATGTGTTTTTTTAACTTTAAGCTGCATAAACACATTTCATTACACCAAATACACAAAATAATGTTCTTTTTAGCAGCATCATATGACCCCTTTAAGCCGCAGTCACTCTAGACATTGAGCATGTGAAGTTTCACTGTAAAGTTGAGCAGGAATGCAGGGAAATTGGCTTGAGCTTGTGTTTCAGTGTCCCACATTCACATGCATATAAATGGAAGTCAATGGAACTGTTGGAAATTCAGACACAAAGATCAGGGAGACTTGATGTATCTTCAGCAGGTTTCTTCATTGAGAATGTGCTGTGTGACACTGCAGTCATCAAAGTTCAACTAAAGCCGCGTTTCATTGTAGTTATATATATTTATTTATATATATATATTGTATATATATTTTACAGCAGTGGTTCTCAAACCTGTCCTGGAGTACCCCCAGCCCTACACATTTTGTATGTCTCCCTCATCTATCACACCTGATTCAACTCATCAGCTCATTAGTGGAGACTGCAAGACCTGAAGTGGGTGTGTCAGATATAGGGAGACATACAAAATGTGCAGTGCTGGGGGTACTTCATGGAGCGGTTTGAAAACCACTGTTTTACAGGATCAGTGTTCACCTGGGTGACATCCTTAAATAAAGAATGCAATTGAGGTATTCAGGTATCGTTACCTGCCCCAGATTCTAGAGTTTAGGACAGGGCTCCACGAGCCATTAAAGACAATAGGAGAGAGTCTCTGTAATCTGGCTCATTTGACTTACGACGAAGAGAACAAGAACCTCATGCTATAGACTTTGCTTAATCATTCATCCAATGTCATAATTTTTTACCTTAATTAGGGGTTCAAGTGCAGTAGTGACATCTACACCTGTGACTCATGTTGTACCAGACACACTCTGAGGGACGCTGAAGGCCAAAATGCATCAGTGTGAAATGTTTTAACCATTCTAAATGTTTCTATTGTAGTAGCCAGGTTGTGAATAAAGCCTTTTATAACCATTGTTTATTTAACAAAAATAAAGCCAAAATGGAAAAGCCATGGGTGACCATTTAAGGACACCCTTACTCTTAACATAGGAATAAAGAAGGTAAGTCACGGTCAGGCACTGCTAATCAAATGCTAATCAAAATATATTTGATTAACTGATCATCAGCAAATATGAGCACCTCTATAAAAGCAGAAGTTTTGGCAGTTTGCTGGGGTGTATTCCAGAAAGCGGGTTTTGTTGGAAACTCAGTTTGTTAACCCCAGAAAAGGGAAACTCAGGATTTTCGGTTCCAATAAAAGACAAAACCTTCATGATGGAGGTCACAGGTTAAGTATGTCACTCCCGGATATATGCTACAAACAGATGGCATTAAACATCCGCTGAACATTAAAGGACAATATCCTACTTCATGATGGAGGTCACAGGTTAAGTATGTCACTCCCGGATATATGCTACAAACAGATAGCATTGAACATCCGCTGAACATTAAAGGACAATAGCCTACTTCATTGCTGAGGTCACAGGTTAATCACGGTCATTAAAAAGGTCATAAGGTTAACCCCTAAGGGGGCGGGTCAAATGTCAAAGTCATCAATCAAAAATAATGACATAACGTGAATCATAATTACTACTCCCATGCCCTATTCCTTTAGAATATTTCACCATCCACTTTGAGTGATTTGGAAGATTGTGGTGCATAGATCTTACCTAATTCGCCTTTAAATATTTTTTTTGCATTACAAATTCAGTTTGAAACTATATAGCAGCGTGGCCCTCACAATTATTCTCCCTTCAAAGTGCCCTCTGAAAGCATTAATCATGCCGATTGGAACGCAGCCTTCGTTTCGTTTGTGCGAAGAAAAGGTGAGTTTGTCAAGTGAGTATCTTTGTTAAAACATTCATAAAGACAAATTTATCATATAACAATGTTGGTAAAACAGTATGTTAGAGGTTTTCACTTATATTAAGTGTAAACACTCAAATCACAGTATTTTTATTGTAAATTAATTTACCCAAATAAATTAACAAAAAATGTATAAATGAGTGATTTTGTTGTTTTTACAGAATTAGAATATAGAATATTTTCTACAAATGTGTGTGTATGTATGCATGTATGTATGTATGTCATGTATCTATCTATATATATATACACACACACACACACACACACATATTTGCAAAAGTATTTTAAATTTTTTTAAGTGTTCATTTAAGTCTGCGGGGCAGGGGGGCATATTGGCAAATAAACAAAATATTTAACAGAAGTTATGTCAGATTAAACAAATGGTTTAAAATGCAATAGTGGCTGGATGCTGCAAAGGTGTCAGGAGGTATGGGAGAAGAGGATATCCACTGTCTCCCAGCAGCCAGCTATCACAAAAGCCACCCTCTTCAGCCACCTGGCAAACTGCAGAATTGGCCAGAACTGCACACAAAAGAGTCAGGCTTCCAGGCCATTTTGCCACAATGTCAGTGAACATCCCCTGGTGATCACACACTGGATAGCCCTTCCTGCAAATGTACACGAGCTCATTTACCACAGGGCTTGACACTGGGATAAGGGTGCCATCGATGATGCCAATCACTCTGGGGATGTTGTCAATACTGTAGAACTGTTGATTGGCCAGCTGGATTTCTTCAGGAGTTTGGGGGAAAATCAGGATGTTCTTCATAAGCTGTAACAGCAAAGGTGTTACTGCTGTCACAGTTTTGCTGACTGAAGATTTGCTGAGCCCCAGGCCATCACCCACCACCTCCATAAAACTTACAACAGCATAATAATGCAGTGTAGCTAACAACTGCACCGCTGAACTTAAGGCGTTGTTTCTTCTTGTTGCCCTCTGAAGATGTGGTTTCACAACCTGTAGTAGTTCAAGGATCTTGGCCCTTGGAAGCCAGAATTTTCTTAAGATGGCATCATCAGATAGTGAGTCAAGGGGGGTAAAATGTGTCCCTATGCAGGCATTTATATACACTGCCTGACTTCTGCGCCGCCTTCTGTGTCAGAGGACGTTGCTCAGCACATGAGATAAAGCATGTCAACATATTCTGTTACACCAAAATAATGATCTTTAAAATAGCATCATATGACCCCTTTAAATAGGAAAAATTATTTAGCAAAATAAGCAACAGGTGTCCACAACCGTAAATCACAGTTTTTTAAAAACCCATCTTTTTTCATTTGTGCTTATGTAGCCTATCAATATTAAATAATATTCATATTTATATGAAATTGTGAAATAGACATTGGGATCAGAAAAGAGCACATTTTTAACTCCGTGTGTGTATGTATATAATTTATTGCAGAACAAATGGATGTTGCGTTATTACTCCACTCCTACGTAACATCATTTCAAAAACGTAATTCGAGTCGAAGAAAAGAGAAAATAAAACCAAATTACTGTAGGTGGCGGTATATGCTCATGGCACCAGTCGGCTATTAGATCGAAGAAGAAGAAGAACAACGTCATAATGACAGCTCAAACCAACGTGGTTTAAACGATGGACGACACAGGTAGGTACCATGGCACCAGTCGGCTATTAGATCGAAGAAGAAGGAGAACAACGTCATAATGACAGCTCAAACCAACGTGGTTTAAACGATGGATCTGCGACACAGGTACCATGGTTTCGGGAAACAGTCGTGACTAGCTAGTTCGTTTCCACAACGATGCATCGTATTATGGTGGTTAATCAGTTACGTAGTTGTACGGGAAACGCACCCCTGGTCGGGAGCAGGTTTTGTTGAAACAAACACAGAGTTTCTGCATATCTCCTCCCTCCTCCCACAGCTATTGGACATGAGCTGTGATGTTGTTGCCTTCCCGTTGCTGTTAAAAGCAAGATCATTTGCATTAGACCCTGTAGAGAGAAGAAGCTGGTTCGAGTCCTTAGAGACTTTTTCGGAATAAATTTAAGAACATGGGGTGTCCTTACATTAGAAATCCGATTGATATTGAGGCAGAACTAATTTGCGCAGCTTTATGTCGGGAGAGGGTTTTGCGACCCCGTGTAGATATACTGTCACTCCCAGATGAATACCTAATACATCCTTACATACCTTAACAATATCCTTTGTAGGCATGCGCTGAAATCAGAACAAATTTTGTGTATTGCTCTACGCTTTTTTGCCAATGGAAGTTTCCTATACAATATTGGTGATGCAGAAAACGTAGGCAAAGCAACAGTTTGCAGAGTCGTTAGAAAAGTGTGTTTTGCACTTAACCCTTGTGTTGTGTTCAATGTTCCAGAGCAAAAATGACTCGGCCTCAAAAAATTGCTTATAAATCACTCATTATGCTTTATTATTACCAAATATTGGAGTCAATCTTTTAGTCAACTTCTTTTCTTTCATTTAGGACTGGTTTTGTATTTATATTTGCATCTGATTAATCGTAGGCCTCATTTATCTGAGAGTAGGCACCTATTTTTTTGAGTGAATTGAGGCTGGGTCATTTTTGCCCAGGAACACCACAAGTGTAACAAGGTGAAAAATCTCCCCCAAAAAAGTATGAAAATTATTTTTTTAGAAGTAGTTATACCCTTTGTGAACAAAGTCACTAAATTTCAGTCCAATGCGATAACATTAACTAGTACTTTCGGGAAAAAGAAAATTTTCTCAGCGCAAAAAGTACCCGAACACCACATGAGGGTTAAATGTCTGCTGCATATTTTTGTAGTTTTCCCCAGGCACAAACCTGTAAATGTCATTAAAGAGGAATTCTATAGGATTGCACGTGCCTGACAGAGTGTTTCATCCTTTCAGTTACTATTAATTTTTGTCAAATATTGTATTACTCAATCTTCTGTAACCTCATGACACTCATGACACTATTTTGCAGGGTTTCCTAATGTAATAGGGCAGGCTGCATTGATGGAACCCAGATTACCATCACGGCTCCTTCAGTAAATGAAGGAGACTATGTGAATAGGAAGTCTTTTCATAGCATTAAATTAAAAAACAGGAAGGGGGCAAAAACCTTTTCACAGCACTGTATATATACCTTGCTACGTGTACTGCGTTAGGCTAACCGAGACTTGTCATTTGCACTTATATATTGTTGCTCTTTTGTTAGTTTTGACTGCTTTTATTGTCCTCATTTGTAAGTCGCTTTGGATAAAAGCGTCTGCTAAATGACTAAATAAATAAATAAATAAACACCAGAGGACATGGTTTTCAGAATTTTACATACAAAATGTATCAAGTTCCTACGTTTTCATAAATGTATGGATAAAAAAAAATGATTGCCTTTACTAAAATAGACAATTGTACAATTATGCCGGAGGTGTTTATTAATATTTTTATGATTTTCTTTTTCATTTATAAAAGTTGTAATTTATTGAACCATGCTTGAGACAGTCACACAATAGGACAATTTTAATATTTGGCTCAAAAATAAAAAAAAATCGAATAACACTGCAACTTTTATAACAACAGGTCCATGTAGGACAAAGAAATGTTTAATGATTTACTGCATTTTAAATAACAACAATATTAATTATATTCATTTTTATCTTGTGGGACAGTGAAAATGCTATGTCACGTCAACAACCCATATACAGCCTTAGATAAATAGTATTTCCCTAAATAGTAGTCTTTCCCTCACAGAAGGTACATCTAAGCGTTTCATACTTAGTAGAGGTATTTGACAGGGTTGCCCGATTTCCCCCTTTTTGTTCTTAATTGCAGCAGAATTATTGAATCATTATACTGGAAATTGTATCAATGTTGAGGGTATAAGAATAGGTGACAATGTTATTTTAATATCTCAGCTAGCAGATGACACATGTATTTTTCTTAAAGATGAAAACCAGGTTCTGAGTGTGAATCAGTGGAATTAAGGTCAAGCAGTAAGTGAAATATATCGGAATAACAATAAAAAAATCAGCAAAAGGAAAGACTGGATGACAACTTTACCCCTAAGCTACAGAAAACAAAGAACATTTTTAACAGATGGCTTCAAAGGGACTTAACTATACAAGGAAGGACACTGCTCTCAAAAGCGTAAGGGATTTCAAGAATGGTTTTCCCTGCTTTATCGTTATATGTGGACAAAAACACAGCAACGTAAATTGACTCTCTTTTGTTCAAATTTATTTGGAAAAACAAGACTGAATATATCAAAAGGAAAACAATGATTAGGGACCATGCTGACAGAGGCTTTAATGCTGTTGATTTCACAACTCTCAAGCAAGTGTTTAAAATTTTCATTCCAAACGTATTAACCGTTGTGGTGGCTTAAAGTTTTTGCTAGGTTGTAATTTTAACTGTAGTAAGTTACCAATCAAGTTATCAGATTTTCACAAGAAAGCACTGGATTCTCGGAAACTAGCCTTTAAGCATAATTTTTCACCTCACAAATGTATTGTATGGAATAATCAATATATTCTGTATAAAAACAGGACGATATTTAATAAAGAATGTGTAGAAAAGAATATCTTTATTTCAACATTTATAGACACTGGTGGGACTATAGTTCAGGGACTACTGAAAAATTCAGTAAAGAAAACAGTATTGATATTACTCGTATAGAATTTCTGAGATTAATTAATGGCATTTCGCCTAAGTTTCTACAGCTTATTAAACCATCTTTACAGTACTCTTCTTTAAAGACACCTACATACATTGGAAACGTGCACTCCTTTTTCATTATTACAATTTTTAAAATTGTATACATTTAAATTGAATAATTTAGCAGACTTTTTTTACCCTAAGTGGTTGATGAGTGCTGTGACAAGTCTGTAATTATAATTGATCTACCCAAAATCAAAATCATCGTGCATGACATTCGTTGAAATATACAGTATGCATGCAGTCATACAAACTCGTACTTAATCACATTTGGACAGTAATAAACTGATATTGTGGATGATAACTGTCGCTTCACACTCCAGTCCAGCGGGTGGCGCTAAAACACATTCGTTTCTTTGCCAAACACCATTAAACCTCAGAGGAAGAAGATTAGTTTCACCGTAATCTCTGTTGTGTTGTCTTGATGCTGTGTAAATACAAGCTGTTTCTGTAAGCAGAAAAATACAGTTTTTGAATCAGGAGAAACCTGCAGAATAAAACACGAGGAACCAGAAACCTGCAGAATAAAACACGAGGAACCAGAAACCTGGATAATAAAACACGAAGAACCAGAACCCTGGAGAATAAAACACGAAGAACCAGAACCCTGGAGAATAAAACACGAAGAACCAGAACCCTGGAGAATAAAACACGAGGAACCAGAACCCTGGAGAATAAAACACGAGGAACAAGGAGGTTGGTCTTTTTTTCTTCATAATGACTGTTTGTGGTACATTAGGCTTACAAAGCTTTAACCCTCTGGGATCTGAGGGGGTTTTGGGGACCTGCAGAAGTTTTGACATGCCCTGACATTTGTGTTTTTTTTTCAGTATCTTAAAAAAAACATATTAATGGCTAAAGTCTGATGCCTAATGCATTGTGATGTCATATTAGAGAACCAAATCGGCAGGACTAGTTTTGGTTTAACGGGGATTAAAAAAGTGGGTGGATTTTTATCATTGTAGGGTTGTTGTGTTCACACACTGCCAACACATGTCCAAACACCATGTTAAAGTGGATTTTGCATAATATGTGCCCTTTAAGTTACCGGCCATTCATAACTTCTACTAGCCAAAAAAAATATATACCAAAATCAACAGCTTGCGGCTGTCCACGCTGGATGTGACAAAGCGGGCATTGCAAATCACAGTGCATCATAAATAGAACGAGGCTGTGCAATTAATCGCATTTACTACTTTACTACTAATCACGGGACCGTGACAGTCGCATGCGATTAATTGCACAGCCCTAGCATCAGTTACTGTCAAGAGATTTGTTGTGTCGAATAGTGCACTTTTAGATAAACAAGGCAACATAATGGATGCACTTGTGGAGGTAGAAAAACAAAGTTCTTTAAGACCCGCGGGATTTTGCTTGTAACAAAGGTTTAGATTAAAAAGAAAAGGCATAAGAGCCAACTGTTTCTGTCAGTGATGTGATGAGTTTTAATTTAAAATATTTGTGATAACCCACTTTTAACATAAGTAGGCTATATGTTCCCGCTGCCCTGTATCTTGGTCTCTCATTGGCTGTAGGTCATCGCCGATGTGTTCTTCAGTCAGAACTAATTTCATACAGCCTGATTGTGAATCGCGTGAATGAGCACCGATTTGCCTCCGATTTCGGGCATTTGTCGGCGATTTCACAAAACCTGTCGGCGAGTGAAAAATCGGGCTAAAATCATGCAGTGTGAACTCGGCATTAAAGGCAGATTGTTTTTTATCCGCCATCTCTATCTTTCTGTCGCTCGGCTCAGCTAATGTCCGTCCCATGCACTGAACGCGCTCTCCTCCACATCACGAGTAGACACGCCCCTTATTGCTGATTGGCTACAAGTTTGTTTTACGATTTGGCCCGAATCAGTTTTCTAAAGTGTTTTTGAAAAATCACATACCCTGCCTTTAAGCAAACTGGTCAGCAAATGAGCTCAGAGCAGGTTTACTCGGGAACCAATGTTGATCTTGCTACACGGTTACTGCACAGCGCAGCGAGATCCAGTGAGAAGCGTTTGAACTCGCCGCGGAATGTTATGAACAGATCAAACAGCGCTGACACAGAAACCCAGAAGCAGAACGCTGACTATAACCATGTTGTTGCGGCAGAAATAGTCCAATGTTATTACATCATTAATTTCAGGGTTTGTACAACCTTTTGAGATAGAAATCCAAGCACTTTTCAATTACTTTCAAGTATTCCACACAATTATTTCCAGCACTTTAAAGCTCTAAAATTATCCAGTTTAAATGTTATTTTTAATGGGACAAAACACAATGTACATCAAAATATAGTTTTGTGGTAAACAAACCGTTATGTAAAATTTAACTACATCAAATTATCACTATAACCAGTAGATGGCAGCACTATTTTTTGTGTATGTAGTAGGGTTGGGCCGATAGACGTGGTCCCCGAGGTTTTTCCTCGCATTTATATAATTGGGTAATTATACAACATATATATTTCGGCATCAGGGAGCCTCTATTATACCTGGCATTGAAACTGGCATCGTGCTTTTGAATGCACGATCAATTTAGTTTCACTTTTGAGATTCGCGATCGCACGTACTCTGTTTATACTATGGAGCGGCAGTACTTGCCACACATTTTACAAGATTATATGTTTGTCAGTGGTACTGAGGATCTGCAAATCATTCGCCATCGTCCTCAGTCATCTCTCCTTACTCGGTTTATGTAGTAAGTGAAATTTTATGTACTGTAGGATGTAACAAGCAACCGTTACACCGTGTCTACACCGGACGCGACAGTTGTCGTGTAGCGCCGCATCAGCTAAAGTCTGTCTACACTGGACACAACAAAGCGACCGTTGAAAATCATTTGAATGTGGTAAGTGAAATTTTATGTACTGTAATGTAACAGGCAACCGTTACACCATGTCTACACCAGACGCGACAGTTGTCGTGTCACGCCGCATCAGCTAAAGTCTGTCGATTTGTCGTGTCGCGCCGTATCCAGCGTAGACAGCATCACTGATTATAATGAGTTCTATAGACTGATCTATATATAAAAAATCTCTATTATAGATCAGTGGTTCTATAGTATTTTGTTGCACCGCGCCACTCTCGTCCGGTGTAGACACTTTGTTAGGAATCGTGTTTTCCCTTATAAGGATTCACGCATTGTACAAAGCCTAGCCTATAATAAATAATATTTTAGCGTCCAGATACGTTGCGAATATGGGTGCGGTGTAGGGGTCGACCGATTATCGGTGCCGATATTAAGCATTTTTATGATTATCGGTAT
>NW_015655993.1:78345-81176 GCF_001515625.1 Sinocyclocheilus rhinocerous | reverse complement strand
CCCGTAACTCCCGAACCCCGGGGTCTATCGACGCGGGGGTGGTCTCATTCGAAAGCGGGCCTCTAGACGTACACTCGATTCGCGTTCGAGAGGGTTCCTCGCGCTGAAGGGATCCCTCGAATTTGGTGCGGATTCGCCACGTCATTATGGAGATATGGCCGTTCAAAGTTTTAATGGTTTTCCATAGACTTAAGCTTTAAAGCGTTTCATCCAGGTCGCCAGTAGCCAACAATGGAGCGCGCTCTACTTGACAAACTGAGTAATTACACCATTTCAAGCATTTTATCTGCGTTATATGTTCTGTAAAAAAATTTCATATTGGCGGCATATTTGCCGATACCGATATATCGGCGACGGCTCATTTCGGCCGATAATATCGGCAAAACGATATATCGGTCGGGCTCTAATGATAACAACATTTGAAGCATAGGCTACCTTAAGAATAATTTCTTTGTTGTAGGGCCTGCTCTCTTCTTCCGAGCCATCTGTGTATAAACATCAGTTTCTCCATCCAGCACCCTGCAGTATTTGCAGAAAAAAAAAAAAATATATATATATATATATAAATAAATAAATTTAAATTGTCAGTCTGGTATATGTGGCACAAGTTTGCCTATTTAAACATGAAGCTGGTTATCTTAACTTAGCATAAAGACTAGGTAGGAAGAGAAGGAAGAAAAAAATATCACTTTATGTGGTTAAACAGTCATTTCAGAAAGTATTCAGACCACTTTTTGCAGACTTTATTATGTTGTAGATTTAATTTTAAACTAATCCAATTTTACAGTTTAAAAATGTCAAAAGAGAAAAAAAAGAAAGAGAAAAAGGCCTATAAAAGTTTGGGCACCCTGCATGGTCAATACTTGGCAATGCACTCTTTGGCAAGTATCACAGCCTGTGAAACGGTACAGTTTACAGCTATTTGAGTAATAGAGTATTCAAAATGTAATATGTAAAATGTCAGTAAAATTAATATTAATTTTAGCCTTGCTTGACCACTCACAACACCCTGACTCAAACACAACAAAATTAATCTTAATATATTATGTCCTAGCCGCATCTGATTTCAATATCCTAAAAGAAATCATATATTTACACATCTAAATATAACATTCAATTACTTACATGGCACAGGTGAACTCTTTTCAGATGATCTTGACAAATCTGACAAAAAAATATGAAAAAACAATCACAAAAAGATTAAAAGAAGTCTAGCAGGAAGGCACATTACACTATTCACATATGTTGTTTAATTAAATAATTAAATTTCACTAACCAACTACAAAATGCTACACTGTAAAATAAATAAATAAACGAATACATATACATAACAACTGCTGCATGGCATATATTTAATACCTAAATACAAATATTGAGAAAGTGTTTGACAGTCAGCTGAAAAAATATTCTTACAAAGCCAAAGGCACTCAGTGCTGTGGAGCCTTTGGGGTGAAGCAGCTACTGACACAAAAACAAAGGGGAGAAAAAGAAAAAGCATCACTCAATATGAGTCAGATAATACATATATCTGTACAAATTAAAATGTACACATTTTTAATCAATGATTATTGATCAGTGTGTTGAACATGGCAAATCCAAGATGCAGGATGACTGCTAGATTGATCACTTACAACAATCGAATGACACTCTGAAAAAGAAAGAAAGAAAAAAAGAATAAATATTTTAAAAATATTATTTTTAAAATAATTATAATTTTACTTGAAAATAGGGGTGTGCGATATTGACAAAAAATTATATCTCGATATTTTCTGGGATTTTATCGATAACGATAATTAGACGATATTTTGCTGAGTGTGTTATTGTGCTGGTACCTTAAGGACTGCCGAAGACAGCTGACTCCTAATGTTTTTAATATTCTTCATATTCTCTGTGGTGGTCAGTTCATACTGATAGAAATTAATCTTTTCCAATAAATTTAAACTGATTTTTGCATTTTAACCTTTATAAAGCCATTTTTTCTAAAAGTGTCCATTATCTTTTGAGTCAAATTCTTACATTTAATCAGGGAATTAGAATAATAAGACATTTGGGCTGTTACCAAGCAAATTAAATCAACACAGAAGCTGCATCTGAAGTGGCATTTAGATGTATTTACACACATGTATTTTGTTTAATGCAAGACATGAATGCATTTAACCTGCAATTACAAATGCATAAATAATGTTTTGATATATTAAACATAAAACGTTGAATACTGATATTTGAAATGATTTAAAACATGAAAAAAAGAAAAAAAAGAAAAAAAAAGAAAAGAAAAGAAAGAAAAAGCCGAAATTTGAAATTAAAACCGCCAGCAGGTGGCAGCAAATCACTGTTAATAAGTGAGTCACTGCGATTGAACCGAATCATTTAAACGGTTGATTCATTCAAGAACGAAACACCGTCATGTTGCTCAGAGACACAAAACAGCACTGTGGCTGTATTCGGAATGATTTTTGTTGGCGAAATAGAGCAAAAACAAGCAATATGGTGTCTAAAACGTAAGTCTCTTAATTAACTTATTGTTTATTGAATTCAATGTCACATTTGTAATCATGGTAATTTTTGGAGAAAAACGGCACTCTTCGTGTGAAATTGAATAACTATATGAAGTGGTATAAATATATAAATTTTCTGCCATCATGTCTTGAATTTGTGATAATTCTGAATGTATTTTAATAGACTGAATCATGCACTGATCAGGCAGAGCACACTCTAAATGCGCACGCGCACTAGACTTCACGTAATGCGTGCACTCTGTAGGTGTTTTGAATGTTTGTTTTTTTTGCGTCGTGAGAATATTGAGTAAAATAGCTCACTTGTCATGGTGT
>NW_015655993.1:74735-77102 GCF_001515625.1 Sinocyclocheilus rhinocerous | reverse complement strand
AAACACTCGACTGTTATGAAGTTAATATGGAGAAAAAGCATGTCAATAAATTAAAATATCTTTGTTGGACAACAGGTTTGTAAACGACTCATACACATGTAAAACTGTGTCGCACACGTGCTTCTGTAGTACATTTACTCGAGGCTCAGACCGATTTTTGTCGCACTGTACAGCCCTATCCAAACCTGTTCCAGATTGTAGAAGGAGCTGCTCAATTTCACGTCCGCCTTCCTTCACGTCACTCCACACAGTCGCACAGAGAAATATGTCAACAACTAGACTTTATCGTTATTATCGCGGGAAGACGAATTCTTATCGTGTGGAGAATTTTTACCGGTATATCGCCCATCCCTAATCGTGGGGACCAAATATTCACACAAGGAGTAAAACCTGAATTTTTGGGACTGACACTTATGGCCCATAGTCGGGCTGAATGTGGCTAAATGTGCCGTTTCTCAACCAGAATCGGGCCAGATCTGCAGATCCAAAGCCTAGCCAGAGCTGGCTCACTTCTGGCGAGCCGCTGCCAGACACTCAGCCGCATTCGGCCCGATTCCGCTGGCTACCTGGGATATTGGATCACTGTTACACCACGATAATTGAAATCGACCTGAAATAGTAGACCATCCGGGGACTTTTGGCATACTCTTTTCAACATACTATGCTATTCTAATCTCACATACTATTTAGGATGGATAGTATGAACATTGGGACGCAAGGTGAGCAATGGTGCCAGCTGTCCCTTTGTGCCACCAGGTGGATATTTCACTAATGAGTTTGTATGACTGTATACTGTATACTTCAAAGAATGCCATGCACGATCATTTTGATTCATTTTCGACATTTTGGCTAGTTTTGATGCCATGAGCCAGTTTTGATGACTTTGATGAATAATCATAAATATAGACTAATAATTAATTAATGATCAGTTATAATTACAGACTTGTCACAGCACTCATTTGTAAACCACTTTGGATAAAAGCGTCTGCTAAATGATTAAATGTAAATGTATAAAATGTTAAAAATTGTAATAATGAAAAATGAGTGCACGTTTCCAATGTGTGTAAGATACAAAAGCTCTGACATGGAGTGGATAAATATAGTAGAAAAAGAGAAAATTACCCATCAAAAAAGTCAGAAGCTTTCTCTTGCCGGCTCATTTTTTTCCTCTTAGATTCAGCAAGGCACAAAACAAGCAGTAGCCTAAACGATGTCATGCGCTTAGCGGTCTATAGATGTTGTTGAGGCATTTACATTGACAGAGTAAAAACACACTTCAGTCACATGAATGACTGTAAATAAATTATTAATTAATTAAATGTACCGTATCCTAACTGCGTGAGCTTAATCAGATTTGTCTCACTTATTTTTTATTAAAAAAATATCTGGGGGACCCCCCTACGTCTGTTTTATTTTATTTTATTTTTTTACCTGTGCTTCTCATCCGTTCTGTACTGTCTATGGGTCTGTGGGCTGTGTATGGGTATGGGTATTCACCATACATATTTAACTACGCACAACTAAATAAAACAGGCTGGGTGCTGATTAAAATTTCTGAAATAAATATTTCTGCAAAACGCGTTAGGTTGCACAGAAGAAAGCCCGATCTAGGACCTGCCCCGTACAGCAGCAGAGGACTATTATTTTGATGAACAAACGGAGGATGACATCACGAGCTCGGGGGGTGGTTTTGAACAACACAAAAAAATTTTTTTTAAATGACCGTTTTATCGTTTTTTGTTTTTCATTTCAAATTGAAAAACAAACTATCAAAAAATACACGGACCTTCTGTGCATATTTGCGCTGTGGAGAGCATCAGAACAGATGTTTCCATTTACAAAATTTGCAGCATTGAGCAGTGTAGCCAATCACAGACACATCCGTTGAACCGAACTGAGATGAGTGACAGGCTCAGTTCATTTGGGTCTGGGCAGAGAGAGAGAGAGAGAGAGATTGCAAGCTCGTAGACGGGAGTGTGGTCGACCAAAGTCCCTTTCTCGGTTCGACTTGAAACAGCAATGCACAGACTAATCGCTTTATGACATCAAAGCACCGTGAGAGCTACAGAGAGCAGATAGCTCTGCATGCTTTCGAATCGCTCTCACGGTACTTTGATGTCCGATCGGTATGCACTGCGCTGCTTCAAATCGAACACACCTCATCTCACAGCCGGTCTCTTTTGATGGCACACTTACGCTCACATCCGCATGAAAACATGTCGTCGGCGTGGAAGTTCTTCATTGTGAGTTACAAAGTTTGCAATTTGTAATACAATATTGACTGTTTTTGTTCAAGTTTGCTGACGAAGTTTCAATCAAAGCCACAGCAGAACTGTTTTGTGTCTCCGAGCAACACAGCAGTGTTTC
>NW_015655993.1:73929-74597 GCF_001515625.1 Sinocyclocheilus rhinocerous | reverse complement strand
AAAGCAGATTAAACATAATTCTATTATACAGAGATTTAAGGAAAAAAATCCATGACTTTTCCAAAACTTTTCCAGGTTCCGCATGCGTTCGAATCGCTCTCGCGGTACTTTGATGTCCGATCGGTCTGCGTGCTGCTGTGCTGCTTCAAATCGAACACACCTCATCTCACAGCCGGTCTCTTTTGATGGCACACTTACGCTCACATCCGCATGAAAACATGTCGTCGGCGTGGAAGTTCTTCATTGTGAGTTACAAAGTTTGCAATTTGTAATACAATATTGACTGTTTTTGTTCAAGTTTGCTGACGAAGTTTCAATCAAAGCCACAGCAGAACTGTTTTGTGTCTCCGAGCAACACAGCAGTGTTTCTTTACTGAATGAATCCACGTTTTTGAACAAATCAAAGTGAGTCAATTGCTGTGTCTCATTTAGAAGGCTGCGCCCTCCGGAGGTCGCATTTGAAGGCTGCATACGTCATCGAGGCTGTCTCATTTCAGAAAAGCAAGTAGGACACTCCGAATGCAACCTTCTTTCACAGAAATTTGGAGGATGCATGAGGTGTATCCTTCGCTGCTACAGATAACTCACAATTCTTTGCGTCGCCGTAAACAACCGTTGTTAATTTGAAAAATGCCGGAGCCGGCAGATGTACACACAAGCGCAGATGT
>NW_015655993.1:57832-73719 GCF_001515625.1 Sinocyclocheilus rhinocerous | reverse complement strand
CAAGAGCTTGTAACACTCCAAAGAGAAAGGAAAAAATGAAATCGCATCATATGACCCCTTTAAAACAGTCATTTACCATCATCTACTGGTGGTTTGGTTTCATATTTAAAAGTATTGCATTTTTCCCAACATTTTTAGCTTGTATGTTCAAAAATATTTAAAACAGTAACCTTATAAAATTATTTATACATTTTAAATGTTGTGGTGTAAATGCATTTATGGCACCTTAGCTTCATCAAACAGTCTGTGTAAATACATCTAATGCCACTTCAGATGCAGCTTCTCTTTCCTCTGAAAGATGGAGTTTGTTGATAGTATGTACACTCTAATGTGAACATTAAAATTTGCAAAAATAAATTACTCCACTGCTCACAAAGAGAAGTATGAACACAGATGACAACAGAGTTGCACTGTCCAAAAAGTTTGTGGTATAAATGTGCTTTTTTTTTACTTGAAGCATATGTTGTCCTTTATTACAACAAAATAAAGGAAATTTCCTTTACCATAATGCACCAGAACGCTTCATTTACATGTTAAATTCTCAAAAATTTTCTTATGGGGGCGATGCTCCCAGATCCCCCTACAAGGGTCATATGAAAGTGAAAGTGATGTGACATGTGGCCAAGTATGGTGACCCATACTCGGAATTAGTGCTCTGCATTTAACCCATCCAAAGTGCACACACACACAGCAGTGAACACACACCCGGAGCAGTGGGCTGCCATTTTTTTGCTGCGGCGCCTGGGGAGCATTTGGGGGTTCGGTGCCTTGCTCAAGGGCACCTCAGTCGTGGTATTGAAGGTGGGAGAGAGCGCTGTACATTCACTCCCCCCACCTACAATCCCTGCTGGTACGAGACTCGAACCCGCAACCTTTGGGTTACGAGTCCGACTCTCTAACCATATGCAGAACTATGTCAACTTTTTGACCTCTTGTAAGTTTGCAGGTATGTAAAGTTCAGCTATAGTTTAGTTATTCTATATAAATGCTAAAATGAATCTCAGACGTGAACATGTTTCGTAAATGTGTAATACAATTTGTATATACATACTGTGGGCTAAATAACAGCACAAATATTTTGATAGTCCCTTATATCCACCTTATTTTTCAACACGGAAGTAATCTGTTTTCTGTCAATGTGCGAGACTTCCGGTTCATTAACTACTGTAGGGCAATAGCGAGAAGAATAACAAAGTGCAGTAAACGGTAAAACGGTTTGCACTACAAACCAGTGTTTTCATAATTAGGATAATACATAAAAATAATATGGTAAGACACACCAGTTTGAAATATCAAGTCGCAAAACAATCGGTTTTTGTACAGCTAAAAATAGCTGGAAGCGGGTGACACCGGAAGCCAAACACATTAAATGTACAAATGTCCGCTCATGCTCTTATGGGAAAAATAAGGTGGATACTGGGCTGCTTATAATTTATGTCCCCACCAATGTCAAAATCATACATATGCCCTTGCTTCACATAACACAAAAAGAAACTTGTCTTTGGTTTATTCTTCATTATAATACTATTACTCTAGCTGTTAATTATAATTATATTTAACAAGCCTTCTTATTATAACTACAGTGATTATACTCATTTATAATTCATATTCATATTTTTAGGTGTTTTTCTCTCTCTCTTATGTGTTCTAACAACATCAGAATTCTGAAAGCCAAAATATTTTAACAATATTTTTGGTGAGTTTATGTAATACATATGTCAAAATCAAACCTATCACATAACACAAAAAGAAACTTGTCTTTGACTTAATATTCACTATAGTACTATTACAGTAGCTGTTTAATATAATTATATTTAACAAGTCTTCTTATTATACCTAATACCGATTATACTCATTTATAATTCATATTCATATTTTTAGGTGTTTTTCTCTCTCTCTTATGTGTTCTAACAACATCAGAATTCTGAAAGCCAAAATATTTTAACAATATTTTTGGTGAGTTTATGTAATACATTTCTTATGTAATAATTGTTATTACATTATGAGCTCAAGATTTTATTACGTTTTGAGAAAATTATTACATTATGGACATTCTATTACAATAATACTGTAATACTTATTACATTATGTGCAGTTATTACATTATGAGTTGCTACAGGGTTCACTTGTATGTTCACATTTCTCTGCTTTTTTTTTTCAAGTTACATAATTATTTTTTTAACTTTTATTTCAGAGTTGATTAAAAAAAACAAGGAGAATGAAGAATCAAGTGAAGTTGAGCAGACAAATCATGTCAATCCTGGAGAAAAACCTTTGAGTTGCTCTCAAACCGAACAGAAAGATTTAAAGAAAAGAAGAGCCAAGACATCTTTCACTTGTCCTCAGTGTGGAAAGAGTTTCACACGCAAATATGGTCTTGATGTTCACATGAGAGTTCATACTGGAGAGAAACCATTCACTTGTGATCAGTGTGGGAAGAGTTTCACACAAGCAGCACACCTTTATGATCACAAGAACATCCACACTAGAGAGAAGCTGTATGCATGTGATCAGTGTGGTAAAATTTTTTTATGGGCTTCAGCCCTGAAACAGCACTTGACAGTTCATACAAAGGAGAAGCCACATTTGTGTCATTTGTGTGGAAAGAGTTTTTCATGTCTACCAAATTTGAAAGTACATCAGAAAATACATGTTGTGAGAGAGTACATGTGCTGTGAGTGTGAAAAGACTTTTACTTCAGCAAACTGTTTAAAACGGCACCAGAGGATTCACACTGGAGAAAAACCTTACAAGTGTTCCCACTGTGACAAGAGATTCAATCATTCAACACATCTGAAAACACATGAGAGGATCCACACTGGAGAGAAACCTTATAAGTGTTCACACTGTGACAAGAGATTCAGTCGGTCAGGAAATCTGAAAACACATGGGAGGATCCACACTGGAGAGAAACCTTACAAGTGTTCACACTGTGACAAGAGATTCAGTAATTCAGGAATCCTGAAAACACATGAGAGGATTCACACTGGAGAGAAACCGTATCACTGCACTGAATGTGGGAAGTGTTTCAATAATTCATCTAATCTACACAGTCATACAAAAAACAATCACAGTAAGTAGATCATCTTCAGATCCAGCACTTTCAGGCAGTGGCGGACTGGCCATCTGAAGCACCGGGAGTTTTCCCAGTGGGCCGGCCAATTGCGTAAATATATAGAATGAATTCTAGTAAATGTGAGCTAAGGTAAGATGTAAGCAGCTGAATGGCGAGACAATTCAGCAATTTTTGCGGTAAAAAAAAAAAGTTAAACGACAGACATTAATTTTCAGGGATACAAACTACTGGCCTTTTCGAATTTCTTAATGCCGTTAATTAGGGCTGCACGATAAATTGAAATGGAATCGAAAACGCGATTAGACACAAGCTGCAATTGTCATGCGTATCTTTCAGTGAAGCACGGTTCTGTGATCAGCAGTAAATCTCCATCCAAATGCCAGAGAACTCCAGGAAATGCCTATAGCGGTAGCTGGATAAACCGAAGATTTAACTGCTTTTATTGATTCAACGTGACTAATAAACACAGGACTACGGCAATATATGATTTATCTGAGTTCTTATTATTATAATTTTTATTATAATAAAGTATATTTATAATGCAATGCCTTTATCACTGCTTAGAATACTATGAAATATGTTGCGTGCCTTATTCTCTCACAGAAGGATTTATTTCAAACACTCGACTGACGTTATGAAGTGAAACTTGTCAGTGAACTACGGCTCTGTGTAGTAAATGCTGCTCCATGTCTAGAACATTGTAAATGTGAAGACTTTTGCTTTCAAGTGCCATGATTAGGAAAGTAGTATATATTATAATAAAAATATAATTTGCTAGCCTATTTCACATGCATTACACACTGGCAGTCAAATGTTTGAAATAAGTGTAATTTATTTTCTGAAAGAAGACTGAATTTGATCAAAAGTACAGTAAAATATCAATATTATGAAATATTACACTTAAAAGTGGTTTTCTATTAAAAATGTTATAATGTAGTTTATTTCTGATTAAAAACTGATTATTTAGCATCATTACGCCAGTCTTCGGTGTCACATTCCTTCAGAAATCATTCTAATATACTGATTTGCTGCTTAATTATTATCAGATATTATTTGTGATCGAATATTGCTATTGGTTTTTATTATCAATGTGGAAACTGTTTTTGCTTAATATTTTTTGTGGAAACTGATGCTTTAACTTTTTCAGAATTTTGATAAACAGTTGAAGAACAGCATTTATATGAAATATAAATGATCTGTAATAAGTATAAATATCTTTACTGTCGCTTAATTTAATGCAACCTTGTTAAATAAAAGTATTAATGTATATAGGCTATGTTTTTAATCTTACCCATAAAATTGTGAAGCAGCACAACTGTTTTCAACATTTAAAATGATAAGAAATGTTTCTTGAGCAGCAAATCAGCTTGTTAGAATGATTTCTGAAGGACCAATAGAAAGGCACCATAAAATCAGTCCACATTCCGCAATACATTCCAAGTCTTCTGTGTAAAAATTCTTCTAAATTATTTACTATTAGTCATATACACCAGGAAAGACAAATTATAATGCAAAAAAGTATACCACCAGTCATTCATTAATGTTAATGAAAAAAGAATTTCAATAAAAAATAGATGGCATTTTGATCGGGGTTAGAAAGTCCAGGGCCACTTTTTAGCCCCAGTCCACCCCTGCTTTCAGGTCTGATGCTGCATCATCACTAAATGGGACACAATAATGCATCAAGCAATAAAATATCATCTGGATAAATCCTTCCTAACCACCCATTGCAAGTGACATGACAAAGAAACATTATCTAAAGTTTTCACAATGAATAAAGTTCACCTTCATCTTCAAAACCAGCAGATTCAACTGTGAAATTCAGATCAACTCAAAGATGGAGTTCCTCCCCAAAGAACAATGTCAGAAAGTTATATAATTTTGTTTTCTTATGAGTTTCAAATCATGTTCAATTGTCTTATAATGCATATGTATCACTTGTAATTTGCTTACTTTTTCATGAAGGAAAATAGAAGCTTTTACAAACTGTTCTTGTTCAGGAAGCTGAAGAAGAGGCTAACACCTCTCAAGGCCTGAGATTTAATTTTAATTGGTTCTTCACTGTTGTTTTTAAAAGGACTGAATTATTCTTCCACTTAAGATGTATTTAGGAAACGCTGATGGAATATATACTGTCATGTAGCTTTGTAATTGATCCTTCTGTGCTTCTCTTGTAAGTAGAAATGAATACAGGAACGCGGTATTAATTGAGCCCTGGGGATAAATTAAGAAAGATCGTAGTATTGATATGCTCTAATAAACTGTCACCCAACGAGTCAACATTTTTTTTTAGATCTGAAGTATTTCTGTACATTCTTACAATGCAAACGTGCTGCATGTAAAATGTTATTTGTTTAATGTTGTGAATTTACCTTGCGTCTTAAAAAAATTGCATCATATTAATTACAGTATAGCAAACATCAGATGAACGGACTTAAAGACATGAAGCTTCATTTCCAAGATGATGCATGGTAAGCTTTGAATTTCAATACAGTATAGAACAACATAGTAACAGAGGCTTGTGTTGTAATATTTATTGTATATTCGAATCAATTTGTGATACTACTACCAGATATATGTTCATGTTTAATATTTCCTGCATAATTACGTAGAAATACATTTAGTGTTGGATCACTTCCTGTGTCGTCAGTGAGCATCAGACACGATTTCAATATATGGCTTATCCTGCCCGAAAAGACCAGAAACATTGCAGATAAAACCTGAAGCGAAAATTAATTTACACACATATCCTAAAAACTAATTATGTGTGACTGATACACTTCAAATTAGGTGATTTTGGGTCAGTGTTTTGGCTGTCAGTCATCCTCTCTGCCGGATCGAACACTTTCACTGCATGATGACAGTTTAGAAAGAAATGAGCGATCATTATATAAATCAGTGGTTTACACCAAGCACTGTAACAAGATAGATATGCAGATGCTACACTGTAACTAGTTAATTATTAGGAGTTTGTTGAACATTGGGGTGTTTTAATAAAGGCAGGGGAGGTGATTTAGTTAAAACACATTTGTTGTTATGCTGGTTGAAATTCTCTTCACATCCTGATAGCAAAGTTAAGTGGTCTAAATGTATATATATATATATATATATATGAAGTGTTCAGAGGCAAAAACCTCGAAGTACGTCTGACGTTTTTCTTTAAAATTAGCATTTCTTTCTGGCTACTACGTATAGGTTTCCGTAAGTACTGGTACTTCTGAATGGGTTGAGGATGGGATTTTAGCGCATTTAAAGTGAAAGTACTTGATGAACAAATATGTATTTGCATACCTCTGCGCACCCTGTTTACGCAGACATGATACGTCATCAGCGCGTTCATTACGCTATGAAAGGCATTATTATTATTATTATATTATGTGCTTTGTGCTGTAATGTTTTACATGTGAATGAGACATGAGGTAATCTGACAGCGTTGCATTCAATCCTCAGCGTCCTCCTCGTATCGCTGGTTAGCCTCTGGTCTGTTTGTGTGCAGACTGTGCACTCATGTGTTTTGGAGGAGGAGTGGCTTTGAAGAGTAATTAGCAGGGAAGGTGGGATCTTGCTTTCAAAGCTAACTCGCTATTGCTAGCCTTTCCGAAATCACCCACCCATACCTTTAACTGTCAGTATTTATTGCATACCAGACATAAGGTTGTTTTTAAATGTCACTGTACTGTATGTTCATTTATTTCTGTATTTATGATTTCAAATGTTTTTCTTACAATTATTTATATTATTTATATATATAATATATACAACACGTAAAACAAAATGTGCTTGGCATAGTAATATCACGGGGGTATGTATGGTGGTCACACTGAATGGCACGGACTACAGGCTATTTAAACTGAGTATTGCACTGTAAAAAAAAACGTAGGCTACTAAAGGAACATCAAATTAAGATGAGTATGTTTAAGAGGTAACTCTTTTTTTTCTTACCAAATATAAAATTATTTTAGATGCAATTTAATAATATGAATATGATTTAATGCGCTTTTGAACTACAGGGAAAGGGTGCTTTAAAGTGAGCAACACCATGAACACAAACACTGCCTATAGGCTAATTCTGCCATGTGACACCACATTTATTTGCGTTAAAGCCCCCTTTTCTCAAAAAAAAGTGTTTCCAAACTATTTTTTTGCAACATTTGAAGTATTGATATAGAATTTATGCGCTAAAGTTAAACAGAAAAAGATAATGTCGACACATGAGAAATTTTATCGATAAATGGCATTTCCATCAGCTATATTGGTAAAAATTTTGAAGTGCTAAATATTTTTTCGTTAAAAATCTTTGGATGGAAACCTGGCTTATGATGGTTCTTGCTTTTTGAATTGAAGAATAATACATTAAGTTGAATAGTCTGAGTGTATTGGTGGATGCTACTCTACCTTTAATGAAACCGGTTGTAGAAAATTATAGATGGTGTGACCTTTTCTATTCTATAGGCTAATTCTTTGGAACCATTTTTTGAACTATGGCTCTGTGTAGTAAATGCTGCTCCATCTGAAAGCAGGTAATGGAGATTTACTACTAATCACGGAACCGGCTTTACTGACGAGATGCGCATGACAATCGCATGCGATTAATTGCACAGCCCTACCATAGACTGTAAAAAAAGATGGACGACGAATAGTCTCCTATTCCTTCAACTATAGAACAGTGAAGGCCAAGCCTCTCAGCATGGCCGCTGCCATCTTGAGTAAATGACATCATTTGGAGCCAGAGTCTGCGCAGTAGTGTCGTGAGGTGGAGCCACGGTATCAAACTCCCGCCCAAATTCCCGCAGACCCAATCAACCATAACGACACGCCCCGTTTTTATAGCATCAAATTACTAGCTAAAATCAAACTTATCACAAAAACGAACAATTGAACATATATCAGCATGACAACAACTACATTAAATGACCAAAACCATCTTTCGGAAAATTGTATTGGAAGTGTAATTTATTTTTTTATTTTGACTCAAGTCCCATTCGTTTACATGGAGAGGGCGGGGTTTGTGACCAGTACTGTAGCCAGCCACCAGGGGGCGATCAAAGAGCCAGCAGCTTCACTTTTCAGGACGTGTGAGGCACACCCGGGTTCTACTGTATTTTGCCGCCCGCGTGCGGTGTAGACACAGTGTTTAATGTCGTTGGTGAGGGGGAAAGCCTGTGTGTGTCCTATGCCTTAGCGGACAGCATGAAAAATGTTTAGTGAAATTATTTGGTAGTCTGAGGTGGGATGAGGATTCGGGAAAGGGGGGATGGGGGGCGCCAGATTTTTTTATAGGTTTAAAGGGGGCGCGACCAAAAAAGTTTGAGAACCACTGTTCTAGGCTGTTTCTTTGGTGTTCATTCAGTTGTGGCAGATTGATACTGTTGAGAACTGAGTTGGTCATTTTGATTGGGGTCTTTTTCTGACGAGTATAATTTGCTATATAATTTTTTGAAAAATTTTGTTCATTTCTTCCAGTGTGTTGGAACTTGGTGGATTTCCCTGCTGGGTCTGTAATAACTGAAATTGTTTCTGTTTTCTTGTTTCATTTGATATGATTTGCCAAATATTTACCAGATTTATTATGGTGAAATTCTTCTTGTCTGAGCCTATGAATCAGGAATTGAGTATGTTTGTTGATTATTGCATTTAATTTTAATTTGTATTCTCTTAATTTATTTTGTGTTTCTTCTGTTGGGTTATTTATATTGATGTCTTGAAGTTGTTTGATTTTCTGTTCCATTTCTGTTTTTTTTTTGTTTTTTGTTTTTTTTGTTTTGTAAACTGAGTATGAGATTAGTTGTTTAGAGAACAAATTTTATTTTTGAATTTGAACAATTTACCGAGGTCCGGACCTCAGTGACCTCATAGCTGGCTACTGGCCTGCGTACTCGTTTAATGCTCGTTAAGTAAGTACTTATTAAAATTAAGTACGTACTCATTGAGTATGCCATTGCGGACGCAGCCACTATTTTGAATACCTCTCCGGAGCGCTTTTGTGGCTTTGTGTATCCCATCATGCATTGTTTTGGAATAAATCCTGATATTTTTGCCGAGATCTCGTGAGAGGTCATAGGAAACTTTCCAATGTAAGTTAAATATTAATATAATATTTAGATATTACATATAATTTGGTAGAAAAACAAAGTGTTGCACATTTTATTGGTGCAAAGATGTGTAGGGTCAAAAATTATCGAAGACTTCTGCTTTCCTGTCCCAAACATATCTTGAGTAACAAAAGGGCCATTTGGCATTCCTGATATAAAGAAAGCGTTTTCAATGAAGGAAGTGTTAGTGGGAGTCTTTTTAGATATTGAAAAGGCATGCAATATGATGTGGAGAGAAGGATTGTTATTGAAGTTGCAGAGAATAAGAATTGAAGGTAGATTTTATAATTGGGTTTTAAGTTTCTTATTTGGTCGATCAATTCAAGTCAAAGTGGGTAATACATTATCTCAGATGATGAGTGTAGAAAATGGAACACCTCAGGGTAGTGCTATAAGTCCGGTTTTATTTAATATTATGATTAATGTGTTTGAAGGATCCATCCAGGAATTAAAACAGCATTATACGCAGATGATGGAGTATTGTGGAAGAGAGGAAGGAATGTTAAATATATTGTGGAAAAAATCCAGGAAGCTATCTATGGAGGTTGTAGAAAAATGGTCAGTGGTGTTACAAATGAGGCTTCCGCACAATGCACTAAACATCACCGATTAATTACAGATGTAAATCGGCATACTTCACCACGAGACCCTCAAATTTTATGTCATTAGCTAAAATTATAAAAGCTGTTTTAAAATTCATTTAAAATAGTGATCTTAAGAACAGAATATAGATTTAAAAAGCACACCTAGACTGAAATCACTTCACACTCCAGCACAGGAGCTGCCTAAAAGCTGGTATGCAACTCGACATTAAACCCTGCCCTCAACAAATCACATCAAATGATAGGGAAACATGGTAGGTGGTATTATAATTTTTTTCTTATTATTTGTATTTCCGTTTTTTTTTCTGTCTCTCTTCTGGTATCAGCGCCTCACACTCCATTCCAGTAGGTGGCGGAATATGCACCAAAGCTGGTTTGCCAACCGCCATTAAACGTCAAAGAAGAAGAAGAAGACATTAAGTAGGGATGGGCGATACCCCTTATTTTGTTTTCGCTCAAAGCCGGTGTCATGTTTGAGAGGGAGGGGGAGAGGAGGCAGCCGCAGCGAGCGCAGACACAGAGCGGCCAGAGAAACGGAGGAGCGACTGTAGTAAGGCGTTTGTGCAAAACTGCGGAAAAACTGCAGAAAAACTGCGGGTGTTGAACCCTCTCACCGGGAAAAGTGTGGGTGTTAAAACACCCACATCCCCCACGGGTGCGACGCCCCTGCGAAGCCCACAGAAGAAGAAGAAGAAGAAGAGTCGAGCAGTTCATGGTATTTAACAGACATCAAACACAGTTTATACAGTTTGTTTAAGCGACATTTTTACAGGCTCATTTCTGTATTGTTTTCATCGGCTGCAGCGCTACTTGTGCGTCTTTTCTGGCGTCTTCTTTCAGTGCAGCAGCAGCGAGCATGTGAGGAAAATTATGATGAATTCATTCAGACCTGCTGATACCATTTTATTTCTGCTCTCTTTGAATCTTCACTACACTCTTTTAATCTTTGCCAGATCAAATTTATTAGTTACTTTACATTGTTAAAATATACTGGAACAGATTCTGCGAAATACTTTGAGGCTCATCGATATTAACAGAGCTGCTGAAAAGACTCTTTATTTCATGTCAATAGTTCCTGTTTTCACCTCATTATTTATGCTGATGTCTTCAGATCTCCTGTAAATTGCCATTTAAAGCTAATTTTATTGGTGTCAACAGACAGAGTATTTGTTGGTTACAAATATGTACATTTATTCTTGTGTCTGCTTTCAAATGTTTTTTCTTACCATTATTTATTTTTGCAAGAATTTACATTGCATTACTTGTATTCTTATGTTTCTTGATATCTGACTCCATTTTATTGAAGACGCAGAATAATGTTAGGATTTGCAATAAAAGTGATTTATGAATTGGCATCAAATACTTTACGATGAATAGAAAGACAGACATAAATCACTTAGAAGTGTCATTTATTATGAAAACGAGTAGCTGATATAGTTTTATTTTGGCAGATTAGCTCCTCCCACAACAATTCCAGAACCCTGCAGAATGAAACACACTGAAGATACTGAAGAACAAACAGGTTGGTGTTTATTCCTTATTCTTCATTCATTCATGATGCTGAAGAACAGTCATGGCATCCAACAATCGCTGCAGCTGAATAAAATACAGATAGAGAAACATGAAGGCAATAAACACATGATTGCAACAATATATGCTTTATCTGTGTTCTTTAATCCATGTCAGGTATTTTTATAACAATAGAGCAGGGGTGGTGAACGTCGGTCCTGGAGAGCCGCAGCCCTGCAGAGTTTTGCTTCAACCCTAATCAAACACACCTGAACAAGCTAATCAAGGTCTGAAGGGTTACTAGAAAGCTACAGGCAGGTGAGTTTTTATTAGGGTTGGAGCTGAACTCTGCAGGGCTGAGGTTCTCCAGGACCGGAGTTCGCCACCCCTGCAATAGAGTATATTTATAATGCAATGAAAATCGACATGGTCTTTATCACTTTGCAGAATACTTAAAAATAATATTATTATTATATTTTTTTTATCCGAAGCCAAATACATATTTGTAACCAACAAATACTCCGAAGCTACAATAAATCAATAGAGACAGTACACTGAACGGATGCTTAGATGATGACAGTAAACATCAATTAGCATTTTTAAAGTCTTCTCAAAATAAAATCACATGACATGGTCTGAAAAAAACATTTAATAAAATGCAGAGTTTAGAGTTTTCATCAGGCTAACAGGTTAAAGGACACATGAAGATCCACACTGGAGAGAAGCCGTTCAAATGTGATCAATGTGGAAAGAGTTTCTCAAGGAAATATAATCTAGAGATTCACATGAGGGTCCACACTGGAGAGAAACCATTTACATGCACTCAGTGTGGAAAGAGTTTCTCAGACAAAGCAGTTCTTCAGGCTCACATGAGGATCCACACCGGAGAGAAGCCGTTCAGATGTGATCAGTGCGGAAAGAGTTTCTCAACTAAACCAAATTTTGACGTTCACCTTAAAGTTCATACCGGAGAAAAGCCGTTTATGTGTGATCATTGTGAAAAGAGATTCTCAAACAAACAACATCTTGAGCTTCACTTGAGAGTTCATACTGGAGAAAAACCATTCACATGTGATCAGTGCGGGAAGAGCTTCAGACAAAAACCAGGTCTAATGGAACACATGAAGATCCACACCGGAGAGAAACGACAGAGTATTTGTTGGTTACAAATATGTACATTTATTCTTGTGTCTGCTTTCAAATGTTTTTTCTTACCATTATTTATTTTTGCAAGAATTTACATTGCATTACTTGTATTCTTATGTTTCTTGATATCTGACTCCATTTTATTGAAGACGCAGAATAATGTTAGGATTTGCAATAAAAGTGATTTATGAATTGGCATCAAATACTTTACGATGAATAGAAAGACAGACATAAATCACTTAGAAGTGTCATTTATTATGAAAACGAGTAGCTGATATAGTTTTATTTTGGCAGATTAGCTCCTCCCACAACAATTCCAGAACCCTGCAGAATGAAACACACTGAAGATACTGAAGAACAAACAGGTTGGTGTTTATTCCTTATTCTTCATTCATTCATGATGCTGAAGAACAGTCATGGCATCCAACAATCGCTGCAGCTGAATAAAATACAGATAGAGAAACATGAAGGCAATAAACACATGATTGCAACAATATATGCTTTATCTGTGTTCTTTAATCCATGTCAGGTATTTTTATAACAATAGAGCAGGGGTGGTGAACGTCGGTCCTGGAGAGCCGCAGCCCTGCAGAGTTTTGCTTCAACCCTAATCAAACACACCTGAACAAGCTAATCAAGGTCTGAAGGGTTACTAGAAAGCTACAGGCAGGTGAGTTTTTATTAGGGTTGGAGCTGAACTCTGCAGGGCTGAGGTTCTCCAGGACCGGAGTTCGCCACCCCTGCAATAGAGTATATTTATAATGCAATGAAAATCGACATGGTCTTTATCACTTTGCAGAATACTTAAAAATAATATTATTATTATATTTTTTTTATCCGAAGCCAAATACATATTTGTAACCAACAAATACTCCGAAGCTACAATAAATCAATAGAGACAGTACACTGAACGGATGCTTAGATGATGACAGTAAACATCAATTAGCATTTTTAAAGTCTTCTCAAAATAAAATCACATGACATGGTCTGAAAAAAACATTTAATAAAATGCAGAGTTTAGAGTTTTCATCAGGCTAACAGGTTAAAGGACACATGAAGATCCACACTGGAGAGAAGCCGTTCAAATGTGATCAATGTGGAAAGAGTTTCTCAAGGAAATATAATCTAGAGATTCACATGAGGGTCCACACTGGAGAGAAACCATTTACATGCACTCAGTGTGGAAAGAGTTTCTCAGACAAAGCAGTTCTTCAGGCTCACATGAGGATCCACACCGGAGAGAAGCCGTTCAGATGTGATCAGTGCGGAAAGAGTTTCTCAACTAAACCAAATTTTGACGTTCACCTTAAAGTTCATACCGGAGAAAAGCCGTTTATGTGTGATCATTGTGAAAAGAGATTCTCAAACAAACAACATCTTGAGCTTCACTTGAGAGTTCATACTGGAGAAAAACCATTCACATGTGATCAGTGCGGGAAGAGCTTCAGACAAAAACCAGGTCTAATGGAACACATGAAGATCCACACCGGAGAGAAACCGTATGTATGTGAACAATGTGGAAACTATTTCACATCCAAACATAGTCTTGATGCTCACATAAGAGTTCATACCGGAGAGAAACCACATGTATGCCATCAATGTGGGAAGGGTTTCCTCCGATCAGCACACCTTAAATCACACATGAAAATCCACACTGGAGAGAAACAGTTCACATGTGATCACTGTGAAAAGAGATTCTTACATAAACAAAATCTAAAGATTCACATGAGGATCCACACCGGAGAGAAGCCGTTCACATGTGATCAGTGTGGCAAAACATTTCTTAGGGCATCAGTCCTGAAGGCACACCTGACAGTTCATACGAAGGAGAAACCGCATTCATGTTCTGTGTGTGGAAAGAGTTTTTCACTGCCGCAAACTTTACATGTACATCAGAAAACACATAGTGGTGTGAGAGAGTACATGTGCTTTGAGTGCGGGAAGACTTTTACTTCAGCAAATGGTTTAAAACTGCACCAGAGGATTCACACTGGAGAAAAACCTTACAAGTGTTCACACTGTGACAAGAGATTTAGTCGGTCTTCAAATCTAAAAACACATGAGAGGATCCACAGCAGAGAGAAACCTTATAAGTGTTCACACTGTGACAAGAGATTCAGACAGTCAGGATATCTGAAAACACACGAGATGTTCCACACTGGAGAGAAGCCGCACACGTGTGATCAATGTGGGAAGTGTTTTGCTATTAAAAGTTACCTGAAGATACATGAGAAGATCCATGCAGTGGAGAAACCAGATCACCGCAGTCTGAAATCACAGTAAGTAGTTCATCTTTATGTCAAAAAAGTCTGAAGTCTAACACAAATCATCTTCAAGGCATTAAAATAGATCATAATTGTGCACAGCAGTTGTCGACCAGATTTGATGGGATTAAAATGACTGTTGAACTCATCAGTGACCTTGTCAGTGAGTTTGGGGTTTTCATTAGAGCCCGACCGATATATCGTTTTGCTGATTTTATCAGCCAATATGAGCCTGTTGCAGATATATCGGTATCTGCAAATATGCCGCCGATATGAACTTTTTTTTTTTTTTTTTTACAGAACATGTAGACCTTTTTCCTGAATAAACGATGAGCGCCGCCATTATGCAGATGAAATGCTTCTAAATGGTTTAATTACTTAATTTGTCCAGCAGAGCGCGCTCCATTGTTTGCTACTGGCGACCCAGGGCACTGTAGAGTAGAGATACGTGGATGAGCTCAAACTTCAACCCAGTCCGCTGCTTCAAATTATCTGCCCGCCACCCACCCGCACCTATATTTGATTGTCCCATTACAATGATTCCAATTCTTAATTTTGCATGATGATATGATGAATGGATGGTTCATTTTTAACAGCAGACCTTAGAGCGGATCTGCACATCACTGCACACGTCTGCGGTGCACCGGAGCTGATTGCGGCAGTCAATGCTTGTGTTTATACCAGCCACACCGTGTCCCAGAACTCATGCTTATAACATCGGTCACATCACATTTCCTAAGTCAACATAGTTTGTCAGACTCAGTAACGTAGCAGATTGAAAAGTTAGTATTAGGGATGTTCATTTTAACCGGTTAACCGACCGTAAGAATTTTGACCGATTAATACAATCAGTTAAACGGTTTAAAAAGTAATTTAATTATTTATTCTTTCAGTAATTTATCAAAATATTTAAAAAGGTTTGCTGCATGGTTAAAATACGCTACGCGTATAAAAAATGTGTTTTTTAGGGGGAAAAAACAAGTCGCGTATAAGTCGCATTTTATTTTTTCATTCAAAAATAGGCCTAATGCCGACGCAAAATGTTTACAAACATTATAATAAACACTGTAAACATAGCTAGGCTATTTTAGTTCCCCTCACTCCACAACAAATCCTTTCAATTAACAGTATTTAGAAAAGAACAAGAATTAAAAATAGAAGAAGCTATAGCAATATAAACGACATGCCAAAACGAATT
>NW_015655993.1:49153-50607 GCF_001515625.1 Sinocyclocheilus rhinocerous | reverse complement strand
TCTTTATACAGATGACACACCACCAGCTGGTCTTTTATGAAACCACACATGGCCCATTGAAACAGCCTAATGACATTAAAACCACCAGACCTACATGAATTATGAATAATGGGCTTTGTAGTCTACCAGGCCTGATTAAGATGGAGACGGTGATATGGTTCAAGAAGAGTTACTCATGTCTAGCCTGTATCAGATTTGTATTTGATGAATAGGGGGGAGGGCTGCTGCTGGCCCTGCATGAACTCTGTTTGCTATGTGTTGCATTGATTTTTCCAAAGCAGTTGTCTGCTTTACCAGGGCTGCGTTTTGTATCAAGGGATTGAATTCACCACGTTATTCAATACGTAATAGTATTATCAGAAACCTCATGTCCATTCATATGCCACATGTCTGATTTTTGAACTTCCAGTCTGTATCTTCGCTAGGGATGTTCATTTTAACCGGTTAACCGTTAACCGACGTATAGAATTTTGATCGATTAATACAATCAGTTAAATTCTTTCAGTTCTTTCAGTAATTTATCAAAATATTTAAAAAGGTTTGCTGCATGGTTAAAATACGCTACAAATGTGTTTGTATAAGTCGCATTTTATTTTTTCATTCAAAAATAGGCCTAATGCCGACGCAAAATGTTTACAAACATTATAATAAACACTGTAAACATAGCTAGGCTATTTTAGTTCCCCTCACTCCACAACAAATCCTTTCAATTAACAGTATTTAGAAAAGAACAAGAATTAAAAATAGAAGAAGCTATAGCAATATAAACGACAAGCCAAAACAAATTAATTTAGGCTAAAACGAAACTGAAACCAACGTTGGGTCTTCTCATTCCACACAAAATCAAATCTTTCCGTATTCGTGATGTGTTTGAATGGCAAATTATTATTTATCATGTATTATTATATTATATTATTTATCATTTATCATCTACTCCTTTTAGTCCTAAAGATAATCGGAATTGTAAAAGGTTTGCCTTTATTTGTGTACATTCACAATAAAAACAAATCTTTGTGCTTTTGTAAAATAAGCCTAAAGAAAAATAGGATGCCGCTTATGCGCGGATGAGCTCAAACTTCACCCGAGTCCGCTGCTTCAAATTATCCGCCCGCCACCCACCCGCACCTATATTTGATCATCACATTACAATGATTCTAATTCTTAGTTTTGCATGATGATATGATGAATAGATGACTAATTTTTAACAGCAGATTCAATGATGCTAGAGACTAAAGCTGATCTGCGCATCACGGCACGCGTCTGCGGCGCATTAAAGCCGGTGTTACGGCCACCGGAGCTGATCGCGGCCATTCAGTCAATGCTGGTGTTTATACCGGCCGCGCCACATCGGTCACATCACATCGCGCGGCACGACAAAATACAATAAAATTTTATTGTATTTTGTCGCTCCGCTCGCGTCCGGTGTAGAATAGAACCCATTATAATCAGTGATG
>NW_015655993.1:30913-40183 GCF_001515625.1 Sinocyclocheilus rhinocerous | reverse complement strand
AATTTATTATTTAAGTAAAAATATGTTTCTCGTATAGGCCTATTTATTCGTTATATAGCCTAGCTTTATTATGTTATTCTCCGCTCGCAGAAGCGCTACAGGTGCGTGATGTGAAATGAAGACCATGTGAATCCTCATGTTCTGTTGTTTGCTGCTTTTTTTTATTTTTATTAATCCCCGGAAAACAAATGTTAGTATTTTTAACGGGTCACAGACACTTATCCTTTCTAATTTAATTCAATTCTAATTTAAAATAATCTTGTCAGTTAACGGTTAACAATTGGTTAACGAGCGTTGGTTGTCGGTTAGGAAAAATAACCGAAATTAACATCCCTAATTAGTATTTTACTGCAGTCCAATAGACGGCAGTGAGGTGGTGGCTTGATTCTGTTGAATGGTGATTTAACACTTCATTGTCACCTAGTTGGAGAGACTTAATGCGAAGTAAATAAACAAAAAATAAACTTTTACTCTCACAATGAGCTTTTCATATCCGTTTGCTACACTAGTAGGGCCCTATGATTTCCGTGATGCAGAAAGCATGGACGGAAGCACAGAATCCAGTCATAAAAACTGAATTTACTGTATAACACGGATTTTCATGGAAACTGTCATATATTTGATGAATAAATAAAAAAACAGGTCAGTACACTTAAATCAAATCGCGATATAGACTAGTGTCTGTGAATATTAAACCGTAAAAAGACTATTTAAATACGAATCGTCATGTTCTGCATGTTCATTTGATTACCAGAAAATACACAACACAGAATTTGTGAAAAAAATATATTATTAATTTTTATTATTTATTCATTTTAGATGAATAACATTTGGAAAAGATGTGCTTCCTGCATAAACCTGCCCTGTTGGATTTGGCAGTAGCTTGTTACCCTACACAGTTACCTTGTTTATTTTTCTTAATTCAAGTTATATATATATTTGTGTTTTAAAGTTATTTATAATAAGTGATGTGAAGTTTACTGTTAATTGCACTTATGTCAGGCTCATTTTGAGCCTGACATAAGGCTTGTTGAGACGGGATAGTTATCCCGTTGAGACGGGATAACTTGACTAGCAGCGGACCGATCTCGTTCACAGCATCTTTGTTGTTTTGGTCATTCTGAAATGCCTGAGGAAAGTCTGTCATCAAAGTATTTCTGTATAATTACATGACTGCGTTCCCAAACAGCAGGCATCTTTGAGATATTTAGTGCCAGTTTATCAGGAAGTGATGATTTTGTTCTATTTGCTCATTGGATGGAAAGGTGCTTTATTTGCAAATGTTTTATGCAATATTCCAGTTTTGCGCAAGTTAAATTTGCATCTTTGGATGGAAACATAGCTATTATAAGTGTTTGATCACCACATTTTAGTTAATTGCTAAAAATGTGTTTATATTCCGTTTATGTATATACTGTATTCTACATACAGTACCAGTCAAAACTTTTGACTGGTATTGTACTATAATATGCACATAAAGAATATCTTTTTTTATTTAATTTAAAAAATATATTTTTTAGATTTTTTTTTTTTTACTTCCTAATGTCAGAATCTGCATCGGCCCCAAAATACCCATATCGGTTGAGCTCTAGTTTTCATCACCTTTCATTTCAAGTTTGGCTATGATTTGAAATCTCACTTGATTTAATGTTTCTTTTAGACCTGATGGATGTGAACAAGAAAGGAAAAACAGAAGAAAAAGAAAATTGTGAGCTGCCCTCAGTGTAAAAAGAGGCGAAGAAACACCTGAGGATTAACATAAAGGAGAAGACTCATTCATAATATTACAGCAGAAAAGACACGGTGGTGTGTGTTTAAGTGCAGAAAATGCAGAAAGTCTACTTTACTACAGAAGATGAACTGAAAGAGCACCAGAAAATTCACACTGGTAACCTTTCAAGGAGGTTCAGTTCAGGGAGCTGAAGAAGAGGCAATGACACTTTTAAGAGAGACATGAATCGGATATAAATTTTTAACTTGTTCTTAATTATTTTTCATAAGAACATCTAGTTTATTTTCCACTTCTACTCTTCCATGCAAATGCAACAGGTGTAAAGTATTGGAGTAAATGCAATTAGTTACTGTACTTAAGTATCATTGTAGCTACTTTGTAGTTTTACTGAGTATCAAAGATATTAGCAACTTTTACTCTCTACTTGACTACATTTTTTAATAGGTATCTGTACTCTTTACTAATGCAAATTACTAGTTACATTTTACGTAGCACCTTTTTCTGCACCAGTTTACTTCTGCTTTACAAAAGAAGTGAAATCGCCAACTACAGGGCATTGAAGGTACTATATCTTGTGCATTTTGCCCTTACTCACCCAAACTTGTTAAATAGGTTGTCTATGTTTTCTAAACACTTTAAATTAACTGTAATTGTGTCCATATTTAAAAGCTTTCTATTCTGCATCTACATTTTGCTCCTCTCATCCTTTCTTTACTTCACAGAAGAAAAAAAGTAGGTTATACTTGTCAACTATAAAATAATCGGTGGATGTTAATTCATTTAATGAATTTGAGCATAATTACTTACTAAGGTTAAAGGTCGCCTTACTGGCCCGCTTTATCTAACACATTCAGCCAGAATAATATTTGTTTAAATTTAGTGATCAACCTTTTAAGTTAGAAATAAAAACACTTATTTCAAAGGGTTTTGAGTCCTCCTTTAAGGTGTGGCCACACCCACCAGTGTCATATTCATCCAAAAAGACAATTTTTATGCTCTGAAAGTGTAAACACATTGAGCACAGTACAATCAAGCTTAAATGGCCCACTTTATTGCAATCACTGTAGGTGTTGAGGACTACTGCATGTTTGAGCCTGTATTCAGTAGGAGTAAAATGCTCAAGTACTGTTAAAATCAGATACTTGAATACTTATACTCAAGTTGTTTTGGAATTGGTGACTTGTAATTTTCACTGCGAGGTATCTGTACTTTTACTCAAGTATGGTTTTCAGGTACTCTTTGCACCTCTGAAATTTTGCATCTCTTCATCTCTTGTAAGTCAGTAAAGAGAGACATCTGTCTCATTCAGATTAACTTCTACTTAATTTTTCTATTTGCTTCAAGTAATGATTGATTAAACACATTTTTCCTATTATATATCGCGATACATATTGATATTGAATTATTGTCCAGCCCTATTATCAACAACGTTGATAATGTCCATTTTTATTTTAGGCTCATTCTGTTTGTATCCGGAATAATTTTAGTTCTGAAAGCCATGCAATTTCCTATTATGTTTGCTTTTGGGCAGGAGGGCCACAGCTCTACACAGTTTAGCTCCAACCGTACTCAAACACCTGATTCAGCCAATCAAGGTCTTCAGGATCACTAGAAACTTCCAAGCAGGTATGAGTTGGAGCTAAACTCTGCAGAGCTGTGGCCCTCCAGAGGTGAAAAAAGTATACTTGAATGCACAAAAAAAAAAAACTTCAATACCAGCAAGTACATTTGTAGTGCAATCCTAGTTTTTTTGTTTTTTTTGTGCTAAATAAAATTGTAAAAAAGACAATTATGTGTTTGTTTTTTTTCTTTTTGTAATGCAGATTATTCACCAGGCTGTCACTTAGTTGGACGCGTGTGGACTCGAATGCCGTAGCTAGCATGATCAATCATAAGATCAGAAGCCTACTAACAGTTCGCAATTAAATCCATATCCTAACTTTTCTTGTAACCCGATAAAATCAATCCATGGCGATGAACGTCATCGGAGATGTTTAATCCACAAGCATTCTGAGCATTAATCCCGCTTGCTGGCGTTCACATCAATCCACAAGTTCTTTTAGTTTAGGCTTCACATTACTATATGCAATAGCCTATATGAGATAGCCCATGATCACTAGATTTTATACAGGTGTTAGTTGAAACACCTTAAATAACTTGCGTATACAAGAACCCCGAGCCGTGATTTTTGCTCCACACATGCGTATTAGTGTTCTCTTTGATTGTGGGAAATTTGAAATGTGTGCGTCTTTCCACTCCGAAGGTATCGGCAAAAGTTTTTTTTTTTCCCAAGGGGAGATTTTCATTTCACCATGTCCCTTCCACAATGAATAGCTTATTATTCTTTTATGATTGTTAAACTTAACATATATCATTGCAAACGTTACTCTGTGCTCTAAAAATAGACATATTTTATGACATCGTGCCATGCAAGTTCTTTTCATAATCTGGAGAAACGTGCGAGCATGTCAGCGGGGTACGGTTGAGACAGTGTATGTACAGTGTATCAACTGTACAATTTAGTATATATTCATTATATATTATTCTTATATTTTAAATAATAAGTGTATTTTCTATGTATGATAAGTATATTTAAAAGTGCATGAAAGATGGTTTCAATTGTACTAAGTAAAAGTAACTAAATACTTTCTCAGTTAAAATAAAAATAAAAATTGTATGTTAAAAGCACATTTTAGGTCATATTCATTGTGTCCCAATATAGCACAGTTGAGTACACTTAGATGTTCTTAAGATTATCTTAAGTACTAAAGAATATTTTTTAGTATATTAAGTACAAAAGTATTGCGCGAAAATGGAGCACTTTAAGTACATTATGGAAGTGTACTAAGTGCACATAAGTGTATTTTACTGCACTTTATTTTTTCAGGGCTATGAGGGCTGCCCAGAGAATCCTATAGGGAGCGATCAGCTTCTAAGGCAATCATCTGAACCCATAATGCAGGTTAAAATGTAAGATAAAACCACAAGAGAGCTAAGCAAAGGGTTTTCAGTTTTCACACAATTCTAAAAATACCTGAGCTAATGTAAATTGGTCATGAGATTTATGAAAAATATGTAGAGAAAACAATTAATAAATGAGGAAAGTACATAAAAGTGCAACTACATAGGTAAAAAAATATATATAATAATTTCATTGCACAATTATATATGATTGAGGTAGGGATCAGAATTAAAAAATAAATGGCTAAATGACACAAAAAGTCAGGAAGTTCCATTGATTTCACAATACATAATAATAGAGCCACAGGATACCGCAAGACAAGTTAGGAAGGGTAGCTTCATTAAATAAATGGTTCAAACTCTAAAATTCAGTTCCACATGTTATTGTATATGTAAATAAAGGAAGCAGTTCAAAATACTCAAAGATAAATGATGAAACAAGCTAAAAAAAAATCATTGTAATGGTTCAGTTTAATTGTAAAGAAAGGTGATTTTGGTTATATGTTGACCTTTAAGCGCCCTCTTGTGGCGAGGATCATGTATGGTAACTTCCGTATGACTCGTGTTGAGTTGAGTTCATTGTGAAGTGTCATGGCTGAAGAGCGGCTCGTACGGTGAAGTCGTTACCCGCATAAGGCTGTATGTCGCTATTATTTGTCATATAAATATGACGTTTAGTAGGTTAAAGATGTTTGACAGTAAATTCATTAATCTAGAGATGCAAATGTGCTAAAAACAAAACGTAAAGTGCAAAGTGCGAGCTTTAGGTAGCGCCGTATGCTAGCGGTCTTTTGTTATGATTATTAGGTTAATTTGTATTTCGTGATTACAAGCCATTACCTAAAATTAAGAATATAATTACCAGATGTACATGACAATGTAACGTTTAATGATTTAAGGTTTCTTTTGAATGCTTTTAGGCAGTAAATACTGCTCAGTCAGCTATGCACTTTGAATATGTAATTTGAATACAATTCTAATTGCTGTATTTTCTATGTCTGTTTACAGTTTTACAATGTTAAAGTTAAACGAGAAAAGATTCATGAAAGCTACTGGAAGATTAAAAGCCATGAACCAACATCTCGCCTGTTCACTGTCTGTCTAGCTGGATAGAGAAGTTACACGTCTAGTGAGGACAGAACACTCATATAATTTGTTTTTTTTCCCAGACTGACAGACCAAATGCAAGAGAGACTCAAACAGCAGCCCAACATGTGCAACTGATGCAAGCAGAATGACTTCATTTCCTAAGCGGCACAGGTGCCACATTTCCAGTGATCACTACAGAGTTCAAGTTTTCTGAAGTAAACTGAATTTAGAGTTTTAACCATTTATTTAATGAAGCTACCCTTCCTAACTTGTCTTACGGTATCCTGTGGCTCTATTATTACGTATTGTGCAATCAATGGAACCTCAAGTTTTCTTGATAGGCCATATTAATTGTATTTTAAATATACTCTGGTCCCACAGCAGTTTCTATCTTTCTAGTCTCTCATCAAACTTTAATTATTAAATAAAAGGAGGGGAAGTGGAGTGTTTGCTTGATTCAACAATTAACTAAAACTGGGACTAGACTTAGCATATAAGGGCTACTGCATAAACTATCTAGGGGTAAATGCATAATTGGATCATTGATGATGCTGTTAATGAAGAGAGAGATTTTGGGCTGTGCTTTCACGACAGAGCATATAAGCTCATATGTTACTGAGCTCTCTGAAGGAGGCCACAATGTGGTCAAGAACAACATGGATGATAAAGCTATGCTGCTGGTGACTCCATCTTGGTTAATAGCTCATTTTTTTAGGGCTAGATCTAAAGTAATAACTCCAAAATTAAAAACCTATGATATCACAAATGCTGTCATTATTAGGGATTATGTGATGCTAATATTGTTGGCCATGGATGCAAAACTATGCAGACATCTCCAGACATTTAATAAAGCGGCTCATGAGCAACAAAAAAGATTATGAAGAAAAATTAAATTAACAGATGAATGCTAAACAGATATTTGTTTTCCAACACCAGATAATTTGATAGATATTGAGGAGGAAAAAAGTTGATTCTCAATGATTTTTTTTTTTCAAATTTGTCTAAAACATTGAAGACTCACTGAGAGCCTTGTGAGAACAGTTGGGGACAACGGCTAACTAAAGTGGGAATAATAACAGCTGTGTTGTTTGTTGTTTTTGTGTTGTTGTTCTGCTGTGCTGTGTCCTTCCTCAGATCAGTGATAGCCAATGCAGCAACCAAACAGATGATCAATGTGTCTGTGAGACAATCTGGAGTTGATATTGGATGCATTTATTCTTTAAGAAGTAATCAAAGTGTAAAATGTAACGATTAATGTACAGTAAGGGGACGGTGAAGGTTTAAAGCAGGTCATTGTTTGTTATGTGCAAACAGAAATTAAAGGGCAAAGAAAAATAAAGATTTATTGTTGATCATATAATACTGTTTTGAAAAGTACTACGTATTATCTACTACTGAATAAGCATATTTATCTTAAAAGTATTCATTCTTAACACTGGAAAATGCCACTGGAAGACTGGAGATTGAAATTGAGAAGACTGGATGGAGGAGCACCTTATTGTTTAGCAGCTCAGGTAGACTCAGCTGGAGGTTTAACCGTCTACCCCAACAGCAGAAAGCACTCCAGATTGTGTTTGTGAGTTCCTCTGGCAGCACTGGAGTCATCAACAGCAGCAAGGCTACCGGGAAAGCCTGTGGAAATAGATAATGTGTAATAGACAATCGTGGCAGATTCAAATCCTTGAAATGCATATGCCTCTGCAATCTTGGGCACCCGGACAGGCAAAGATATTTTTTGAAAAACAGAATAGCAGGTAGTTTTCTACAATCAAAACAAAGCATTATGAAAACTAATAAATAATTGTGGGAAGTACTGGGAATAACATTTTCTGGGAATTATCTATACGCTCATTGGACAGAGACAGATTCAGGATGGGTAAAAAAGAGCGGGATATAGGAAGAAGTCAGGAAGGAGGGAATAGAAACATAAATAACATAAGCAAAAAAAAAGGGGTGTGGAAGAAAGTAGTTTAGAGGAAAATACTTGTAATGAGGAAAGAAGATGAACATAGGTTTAAGTCCAATTGCACTTACCAAAGATTTAAAGAAGAAGCTGGGAGAGATAGAAATGGCAAAAATCTTTTATGACGGGAATATATTGATCAAATGTAAGACAGAGGAACAAAGGAATAAAGCGTTTAGTGTCCAAGATACGGAAAGGAAAGAAAGATACTGATTGATGTCCTCAAGGAAAATAAAGAAAACCTTAATTTGATGAACATTTTGGGGAATAAATCAGGGGATAAAAACTTTCCATTTTTAATGCGTTATTTAAAGGACACGGGATTATATAATAGAATTTAGTCAAGATTACGGTCCTGGTCCACACTCCTAGTCAGTAGGTGGCGGTAATGCACCTAAACGTTGTATGCCATCCACCATTAAAACACCAAGAAGAAGAAGAAGAAGAAGAAGAAGAGACATGCCTTGTCCAAATACCCACACTTGCGGTTTTGGCCACTTGAGAGCGCGTGCGCGCGACAGGAATTAAGTGCGCAAGACTGTCCCAGGTCTTGAAAACGGCAAAGCGCAGTGCCCTTAACGCACACTAAACCCACACTATCTCGAATACTGCTCCGGAGCGCTTTTCGAGGCTTAAGTGTATCCCATCATGCATCATTTTCTGGAAATAAATCGTGAAACTTTTTGCCGAGATCTCACGAGAGGTCACGGAAACCTTTCTCGCGCGCACGCGCTCTCAAGTGGCCAAGACCGCAAGTGTGGGTATTTGGACAAAGGCAATGACTGCACTGTCCTGATTTGTTCACTAGAGGAAGTTTGGAGTTAAAAGGCAAAGCTGAAATGTGTGGGTTGTGGAGAACTGGAGCAAGGGTCTCTTCTACTGACTTTGCTGGTGTTCGAGGTTAACTTGTTATTGTAGTAATATGTTGAAGAAAACATCCTTAGTCTTCTTGTAAGATTTAGCCCAAACATGTCATTAATTCTGTTAATTCTTATTTTGTTTATTTTCTGTTGGAAGTTATAGGGAGGCGGTTGCCATGTGTTTAGCTTACACTTTTCTACTGTTTATGGTTAGACAGGGAGAGAGTGTATTCTCTGTACTTTTTTTTTCTTTGTTAGTTTATGTATGCTTTTGCAGTTTATGTAGACTGTTATCTGGAGTTAGTATGTTTTGTTTATGACCCTGGCCTTGACTCTTCCTGAAGTTCTGTCTGCTTCCTTGTGTTAAAGGGGTCATATGATGCGATTTCAATTTTTCCTTTCTCTTTGGAGTGTTACAAGCTCTTGGTGCATAAAGAAGATCTGAAAAGTTGCAAAGACTAAAGTCTCAAATCCAAAGAGATATTCTTTATAAAAGTTAGAGTCAACCACGCCTACCTAAAACGGCTCATTCTAACACGCCCCCACATATCTACCTCACTATGTGGGAAGATTTGAGAAAGAAAAAGAAAGAAGGCCTAACTTTTTCTGTAGTATTGTTGGGGCGCCATGTCGTGAAGGCGCTGTGTGTTTTGTTGTGAAAGCGA
>NW_015655993.1:18150-30195 GCF_001515625.1 Sinocyclocheilus rhinocerous | reverse complement strand
TCCCTTAGCAAAGGGAAACCGTTAAGTGTTTCACGACAGCGACCCAGGTTTTGCCATTAAAAAAATCAACTGTTGCCATGGTCACGTTATTTGTTAATGCAGATAGCGGTGTAAGTTTTCACAGAAAACATATAACATGGATAAGGAAAACAAAAAAGAAAACCAAATATGAAAGAGAAGGACCAGACGAGACGGAAACTCAAATTTATAATTTACTCAAAACTGAAAATCCTGAAAAATCATTTACTCACCCTCGTGTCAGTTCAAGCCCATAAGACTTTTATTCATTTTTGGACAACAAATAAAGATCTATCATCATTTCTGTCCATGTAGATGTTTTCAGGGACTAGTGTGAATAAATATACTGTATATTTAAATTCAAAGAGACAAGGTAGTCTATGCATGACGTTTTATTCGTATCCAAAACGATGTGAACATTAAAGCGCTAAACTCTCATGCAGTGTGTGTTTCATTCATAGTTAAAGCTGGAGGGCGCTCTCGTGCTGAAAGTCCAAACCGAATTCATAGAAGTAGCCTATTTTATAAGTTGAATAAAAAACAGAAACGTAAACACGATAAACTCACGACTGCAACAATATATGGTTTATGTGTGTTTTTCAAGTCACCTCCAGGTAATATGTAGGAAAATACAGGAATAAAATATTATGGAATATAAATTTGCTCTCGAGTGTGACACACTCACATTTGAGCTAATTATGTGCTGTATGTAATTTGACCAATGTTTATATGTGAATAAATGCGTAAATTATAATCTGTTTAACATATAAAGAGGCCGATCATGACTTGTAGACAGTGTTAATTTTGACAGGCATTTTTGATTTAGTCTTAGTCTTTATCTTGAGACGAAAATGCTTAATAGTCTTAGTCACATTTTAGTCTTTCATAGTTTTAGTCGACGAAAAGTCATTGCATTTTTGTCTACTTTTAGTCATTACTTTTAGTCCTTACTTTTAGCCAAACTGCAGTTACCAACATGTATTTTGGTAGTTATTTTATATGTAGTCTTCAAACAAAAATAATCATTAATTCTTCTCTCTTTAGACCAAATCAATTAAGCTTATGATAAGTTTGAATCAAGGATTGAATTTCATTTCAGTTCAAACAACTTGTAAAAGTGCATGTAGCATCATATGACCCCTTTAAGGGAAAATTACACTTAAGGTGCTTTATGCAACTGGGCACAGAAACTATATATATATATATACGTGCGCATATACTGTCTATACAGCTAAGCACTCCTTATGTATATGTTCTTTATGGGAAAATGCTTATGCAATTTAGCTTATTAGGTTCATATTCTGGTCACATCTGCTTGCTGGTATATAATATGCAATAATCAAATATATTATTTTAAAAAACTGTGTAGTTCAAAGCAGAAACGGTGACAAACGATCGTGACTCCTGGCACGAACTCTGGAAGCTGATACATAAAAATATAATAATAATAATAATAAATAACACACCTGTGAGAACTTTGCCTTGTTATTTTAAAACACCATCGCTCGCCACTGAGAACAGTGTAGTTTTTACCAAGAAAACAGCAGAAACGGCGAAAGACCATGGCAGCTGCCAGAGGAAATCGAAGTGGCGCTGCGACCTGCCGCTGCCAGGATTTGCGCGTGCTCTCTCTCTCCTAAATTGGGACAGCTAAGTCGTGATGCTGTGACGCAATCGCACTTCAAATACGCACTTCGAAGTGTGCGCACTTCACTTTGGGACACAGCTATAGAGATTATTGCAGTGCCTGCAGTTCGGGAAAAAAAAAAATCTTTGTATGGAAGTAGTTGCAGTAGATGCAGTAGTTGTAGAATATTTGAGATACTGTGTAAAAGTGGATGTTGCATAGGTGCCCTTTAAGTTTGGTCCATCATCCATTGTCTAATAAATTGCATCACAGAAAATTGATAAGCTTGAGGTTGTCGCCCCGTCTTATTTTCATCCTCTCGCGGCGCTTCACACTCCAGTCCAGCGGGTGGCGCTAAGATACGTTTGTTTGCCAAACACCATTAAACCTCAGAGGAAGAAGACTAGTTTCACCGTAATCTCTGTTGTGTTGTCGTGATGCTGTTTTAATACAAACTGTTAGAAATGTTGTTTCTTTAAATATAAAGATACAGTTTTTGAATCAGGTCAGTAAATACCTGTAATATTATCATCCTCGTAGTCGTGACTAAGTTTTGAAGCAAGCAGGAATATCTGGAGGAGTATCATCTGAACTGAGATCTGCTGCTGTGAAGATGGTGTTTGTTAAAGAGGAGAGTGAGGAGAACACGAGTGAACCAGAAACCTGGAGAATAAAACACGAGGAACCAGAATCCTGGAGAATAAAACACGAGGAACCAGAAACCTGGAGAATAAAACACGAGGAACCAGAAACCTGGAGAATAAAACACGAGGAACCAGAAGGTTGGTGTTTATTCTTGATATTTAAACCAGCCGCTGATCCAGAGAGAGCGGCTCATCATGTGAGCTTTATGTTTGAAACAGCTTAACAAACAGTCTACACAGTAGGCTACATTTCTGTGTTGCAAACATTAAATAATAATATATAGTTTATAGTCCGTATATAGCCACGATCAAAATGATTAATTGAACTAATGTTACGCTTAAAATAAAGATTTTATGTTATATTATGCCAGTGGGGACCAGAGTGACTGTTAAAATGTAATGTTATTTGAATGAATCATACACTCAAGAGATTGGTTTTCATTCATTTATTTGAAATTATTTTTTACATAATGAATTCATTTAATATTTTTAAATAGACTCATGACATTTTAGACATTTATAAATAGACTCATTTATAACATTAAATAAAACATTTTTGTCCGAACCTCAAGTCAATTAGCCTACATATTATTTTGTTTGGTTCTAATGTTTTGTTTTTAGAATTGTGGGAGAACTGCGATCTCCATTCTAAAAATCAATTATCCAGAGTCATAGCATAAACAATACATAATATATCTGGCATCTAACTAGTACTATTAGTACTGTTTCTAATATTAAAATGTACAGACTAGGATGTAAAATGTACAATCTTTCAGACTTTATGTAGTGCATTAACAAGCATTTGGTACAATTATAATGCATTGTAATGCCGCTTATATATATTGTTGTTATTAATATATGGTTATATTACTATTTGTACCTCCAAATAAACACACACATAGGCCTACACTTCCTGGCCAAAAATAAAGTTGCTGTTTGGTTTTTAAGCAAATTCTTAAAGCTGCAGTCCGTAACTTTTTTGTGTTCAAAATAGAGCCCTGCACTTATGAACGTATTAGACTCAATAATAATTCACACAAAAAACACGATGCACACATGCGTATCCCAAATCACATGCATGAAACCCAATTCACATGCACGAAAAAAAAATATATTCACAAAAGCCAATTCATGTGCACAAAATAAGAATATATATTCATAAAATACGTTTCACAAATGCAAGGAAATTCAGGAGTTCATCATGGACTGTGAATATGTGAATTGCCTTGGACTTGTGTGTGTATTTTTGAGACTTTCCTGGCAGCGAACTCGAAGCGGCAGGATTTTGGGTGCACGAGCACCGCTTGCGCTCCGCCTCCGCGCCGCCAGCGAAACTGCCCGCGTTTTGCCGCTTTCCGCATGTCTCCCATTGAGAATGAACTAGACACTCGCGACTGCCGCGTACCATGTGAAAGGGCCTATATTCAGCGTAGCGATCGGAATGTTTGGATTTCAGGTGATAAATTAAACCCGACGTGGAGAAAGTCTTTGCAGATGCACCCCCTCTTGAAATTTCGGCATTACATGTTTTGCAAATCGCTGTCCGTGGGTCTTTCTCAGATACACTGAAATACGTCCACACCGCAGACATGTTGCTTCAGACAAGCACGTGCAGGTCGCGGTTTCTGTTTGCGTCATCACAACATTTCGGCCGTATTGTTTCGGTGATAAAAGTCTTTCGGCCGAAAACCGAAAATGCACTTTTGCGCCATTTTCGGCCGAAAATTTTCGGTGGCCGAATATTCGGTGCATCCCTAATTGTTTTATTTTTGCATGTTTACTTAAAACGTAGGTTAAAATCTGTCTGTTTAGACTAGGGCTGCACGATTAATCGCATGCGATATTTAATGCGCATCTCGTCAGTAAAGCCGGTTCACTGTGAAGCCGGTTCACTGTGTCAGTGAACAACGGACACAGAGCCGTTGTTCACTGACAAACTGCGCAAAACCACGATCATATTTTGTGCATGTTTTGCGCAGCTTGCCAGTGAACAACGGCTCTGTGTAGTAAATGCTGCTTCATGTGAAAGCCCACATGTGATGGAGATTTACCGCTGATAGCTTTACTGGCAAGATGCGCATTAATTTATCGCATGCGATTTATCGTGCAGCCCTAATTTAGACACACTCGTTAACGTGACCAGTGTAAGCCAGCGGCTGCTATGAAAACAGATAGTGTTGCCAAAAATGCAGCTGTCTTGTGTTAGCCACAATGTCCCGTATATTGGCCAAAATGAAGAATTCTGCTCATTGCCCTGTTTTTGTTCACTAACACTGGGTGGCCAATGTCCAGCCTAGCTCCCACTTAGCGCTGACCCTGCCCTCATAACCATAGCTTATATATATTGATAAATAGAACTCATGAGAACTCGGTGTGTGAATAACGGTGTGTTTGTACTCATCATTTGTGCAACAGGATGCAGTGTTTAATTAATACACACTAATTGATGTCACAACATCTGGATGAATTACAGACCCCTTCCTTCACATTAAACTTTATCCCTTTTATGTAGTGGAATTTATGCTGGTCAGACAAAGACAGACTGATCATAAAAAGGAATGCAACAAAGATTATTCGGTAAACTTTATTCAGTTATTTTATCACTTTATCTCATGCTTCCTGCTCTTTCTGTATCTGCATCTCTTGTAAAAGTATAAGGCCCGGTTTCACAAACGGGGCTTAGCTTAAGCCATGACTAGGCCTTAGTTAAATTAAAATATTTAAGCAACTTTTACAAAAATGCCTTCGAAGAAAACATTACAGGTGTGCATCTTGACAGAACAATGACACTGACATATTTTAAGATATGTCAGAGCAAGATATTTTCAATTGAAACAGCTCAAACATGCATTTTAGTCTGAGACTAGCTTAAGCCTTGTCTGTGAAACCGGGGGTATGAGTTAACATGCCAAGGTGACAGCTTTGAAAATCAGACCAAAATCTGTCACGTCCTGACAGAGAGAGATAGTGAAAACTGGATCTAAAATGTTTGTTTCATTAACTTTTCACAATGTTAATTAATTTAATTAATAATTAATAATAATTTACATAATGTATTACACTGATACATGTATTTATTATTCGGCCATGAAATTTACTTTAAAATAATGCTAAAGACTCTAAATGGGACACTATTCCAGCCATTCAGTGTAATTGAGGTTTGAATACCCTTTGACTGAAGAACTTCTAGCACAGCGTTAAACTGGTATCGAGCCAATCTTAGCTGTAGTTGTGCTACGTTTGTACTCCCTCATAATTGTCAATTCATATTTCATGTTACAGGCACATTACAATTAACCATGGTCAGGTAATTTCATGGACATTTTATTCCCAAAGTATTCAGAAAACTTTAATTATTAAATCAATAATAAATTAATAAATCTTATAAAGCAACTGTAACAACTGGCTTGTTTTGAATGTTTTAATTCTGACATAAAACCAGAACAATAACAAGAACATTTAACAATGCATAACAAAGCTTTTAGCCTTAACAAATACAAAGTCATATGCATTATTACTACATTCATTGTAGAGTAGTACCTGAGTTAAAAAAAAATCTGTTGAAACTGTCAAAATGGATGGGTTGCCACATGAATGTTTTACTTATGAGTTACAGTTCCAAATGAAACTTCTAGATTCATATCACCTCATAACTTGTGGAAGGGGATGAATTAGGAACAGCAGGGTCACGGGTTGTCTGAGCAATTTGTACATCATTAGCCTCACAATTCTGAAATAAATAGTATCTGCTTCATAAACAAACTTAAATGAAATGTACATGGTCTCCAATGTGTGCATGTTATTATATACTTACATCATCATCAGCTGAATGCGGGCCATCACAGGACTTGAGACACAAGACAAGCTCTGCTGTGACAGCTCTTTCATGTCCTCAATAAACAAAAACACAAGACACTGCTTGAAAAATACCAAAAAACTATTTTCATAATCATCTATTTATTTACAACATGTCCCATCAGTCAAAACCTTATTTGATGCTTTACATTGAGTTTATGAATCTAATATCTTAATGTGGTAGCCTATGGTATCCAAGTGAATAATAATTCTTTATTAAATAAACATCGATCAATATTAAAACCTAACACAATCTGGACTAAACAGCAGCCGCTGGTTTACACTGGTCACGTTAACGAGTGTGTCTAAATGACGGCTTTAACTACGGTAAACATGCAAAAAGAAAACTACATATCCACTAGGCTAGTTAACTGAAATCAAACGATCAAGCACAAACCTCTGCTGAATCGTGACTCGAACTGTGGTCTCGCGCTGATGGTAGGCACGCCCAGGACATGCGCTTCCTACGCCCACAGCGAGTTATGATTGGTCGATCGACAGGCTCAAATCTGATTGGCTAAAGAGTACGACTGACCCGCGTGGGAGGAGTTCGCTGCCAGGAAAGTAGGGCTGGGCGATATAGCTAAAAAAAATTATCAACGATATAATGTTTCATATCGTTCGGTATCGATAGTTATTGACATTTTTTATAACCTTTTTTAAAACAAAAAGCAATAGAATTTTTTTTTTTTTAATTTAACCACTGTATTTATAATGTGTTATCATAGTACGTGCCTATATCGTGCAATATATCGAACATTTTCTCTTATCGATATCGAAGGTGTACCGTCGATAAATATCGATACCGTTTTATCGCCCAGACCTACAGGAAAGTCTCAAAAATGCACACAAATCCAAGGCGATTCACACATTCACAGTCCATGATGAACTTGTGAATTTTAAACATTCAAAATTTTTGTACACGGTTGTACGTCTGTAAATTGTGTTTTGCATTTGTGAAATGTATTTTATTAATATACTTATTTTGTGCACGTGAATTGGTTTTCGTGAATATATATATTTTTTGGTGCATGTTTGCAAATTGGGTTTCGTGCATGTGAATTGGAATACACATATGTGCATAATGTTTTTTGCTTGAATTATTATTGAGTCTAATCCGCTTCCATATGCACGGGCCTCAAATATAGGCCCTAGCCCGGCCCTGGCCCGAGATGCTCAGGCCCTAGCCCGGCCCTTGTCCAACAGCTTATCAGAACTCTTGGCCCGAGTTCAACCGAAGCCGATTTTTTTCCCCTTCTCCTAAAACAGCTTATACTACTTTTTTAGCAATTTAAATAGTTCAGTTTTGTATATAACGGCAGAGTTATTATATTTAGTTTCGTTTTTGTATTAAGTTAATTTAGAAAAACGTTTGGAGCATTTTTTGTTTGTTAAATGTAGGCTAAGTTTATGTTTTTAAAGTAACGACCAAGCAGCCAGCGGCAGACAGTGAGTTGATCTTAGCCTATGTTTGATCAATTTAGTCTTCTCAAATCATCACGACTCGCCTAAAATAAAATCTATAGATATAAACAGTTCAAGCATATATCACAATGTTAGTTTAAAAGTTTAATCTAGACAAATGTGCGCTATTAGGCGCATATCTAATCGTTTGTGTGGAGAGTGGAAGCTAAAGTGCGTTTTGCAGGACATTGAGTCACCAGCGCGACCACTTATAACAGTGGAAACAACTTAAAATACGCCATCATTTTTGCTCATTACGGTAAGAGTAATACATTATTCCGAACTGTAAAGTGTCTACTTTTATTTGGGTGCACTCACAATATCAACAAAACGTTGTGCTTTTGTAAAATAAAGTAAACAAACAGGATGCGCTTTCTGCCGTCTCTGTCTTGAAAAGGAGCGCTGCACAAAAATGAACTGAAACTCAGCGAATACATGCCACACAGACATGATAAATGTATCTATAGAAAGCTTTAAATTACTACTTTAACAAAATAATTCAAATCGAAAAAAAAAAAATTTAATTAATCCGTAAAGATGCATTTCTCTCTAAAGTATATATTTAGTTTTCTAAATTCGAATTTTGTACTAAAATATTATCAATACTTGAATTATATTCTAATTTAAAAGGCATATTTTCTGTTAGGGGAAAAAAAGCTTTTGGCTTCTCTCCAGAGGCCACAAGAGGGCGCATCGAGCAAAATATGCACTTTCTTCAAAGCAATAAAACACTACGACTATCTTTGAAAAAATAATGTTTAGAAACCATATATAATTAATTACGTTGCTTAACAATTAGAAAGAAAACAGCATCATGAATGTATATGTATAGTTTAATACATTTAAAAACATGAGATGCAGTGGGATGCAGAAACACCGCCATAAAGTCTTGAGACATATTTTTTAAAAGTTGAACTTGCATTAATTTTACATGGCTTTCTAAACATGTTCTCTCTTGTGAACAACTCTCTTGTGCGAAACGCTAGTGCAACAGTGATAGATGTCCCTCTAGCGATAAATATGCATTCTGTGTGAACGGCTTGGTTTCAGTTTTGATGTAAACAACATCATCTCCGCATTGATGTTCTCTTTTTCCGCAAATATTTTGAATGAGCAGTGCCGCATCCAGTGGGTTCAACAAGGGTGCTTTCACACCTGTAGATCGATTGCTTTGTTCCGAAACAGGGATTAAAATTATTACAATGTTGCTTTTTATTCTTTGTGCGGTTCGCTTTCACACGGCAAAGTTTCTAAATGGACAAAAATTGCTAATACAAGTCACGTGCGAGTAAACTGTTCTCTCATTGGTCAAAGTTCCACTGTTTATTTTCCGGAATTCCGCTCATAGCGGTCATCCGTCAGGATGGAACGACAACAGCTTTGAGGGCTTATTGTTGGGTTTTTTGTAGCTGTCATTATATTAATTTATTAATTTATCATTTTGAGCAGGAGTCCAGGATTTGTCGGGAAAACATTGTTAAAATCCACCTACTATGAAGAAGGGCAATAATACGGCATTATAAAATGAAAAGGCGCACTCACCCACAGACATCTGCTGCGTCCCAATTCGCATACTATCCATCCTAAACATCTACTGCTTTTCACGGAACTTACGTAATTACCCATCATACATTGTGATATAGCCTGGTTCGTTGAATCAGATTGCTTTCTCACTACAACCGAACCGCTCCAGAGTTCGTTTTCAATCGAGCCAAGACCACCTCGTTCAGGCGATCTCGGACTGATTATTTTAGCACGGATCCAAAAGCGATTGCCGTATTCACATATGCCAAAACGAACCGAGCTAAGGGGGGAATTTTGCCAGGTTCCGAAACAACGGGCCAGGTGTGAAAGCACCCTAAAAGGCAATGACACCTACATTGTCATTGCATCTTGTGCGCCATTGATAAGTCTGTCTGACGCACACCTAAAATTCGAATGCAGCGTTTTTGCATTTGAATGTGGATATTTATTTTAAATTAAAAAAATATTAGAAATTAGATTTTTTTTTTACCCTAGTATGTTATAGACTTTTCATTAAAGGGGTCATATGATGCGATTTCAAGTTTTCCTTTCTCTTTGGAGTGTTACAAGCTGATTGTGCATAGATAAGATCCCTGAAGTTGCAAAGACTAAAGTCTCAAAACTTATTATATAATAAAAAAAAAAAAACTTGATACGTGTACTGCGTTAAGCTAACTGAGACTTGTTACAGCACTTGCATATTGCTTTTTTGTTGATTTTGATTGCGTCCATTGTCCTCATTTGTGAGTCGCTATGGATAAGAGCGTCTGCTAAATGACTAAATGTAAATATATTCCACATATAGGCCTATTTAACTTTTGTATATATTTGTATATGAATTTATTATTTTTTCAGAAGTGCTGCAGATGCGTGATGTGAAGATGTGTGAATCCTGATGTACTGTTGTTTGTGCTGCTATTAACTACATGTAATTAAATGTAAAACTAAATCCCTGGAAAACAAATTTTGATATTTTTAATGGCAATTGTCCATTCTGATTTAATTGTGAGTTAAGATAATCTTGCCAGTTAACAGTTAATTATCGGTTAAGTGGCATTGATTAATCTCCGGGGGGGGGTGGAACACTAAATGAACATCCCTCCCATCACTATATTACGATTTTTGCTGGTTTCAAAACACACATCACACTGTATTACCTGCTATTGATTTTCACTTAAATGTAATGCTTTAACAGTTGGTGACATCCTCCGAAAACCTCTAATGACAGCGCATTGCCATTCCGACTTGCTTATGATGTCTTGACAAGTGAGCGCTGGCATTTCTTTCATGTTGGATGCATCAACGTCACATTTGCACAGGCCATACAATTTTAATTTCATTACTGGTTGACTGCCAAATTAAAATATTTAACAGAATGATAAAATAGTGTTATTATTGACTTGGAAACATATCCTAATTTCATATTTTCCAATTGTCCCAAATTGATTCTCATAATTTTAATGTTTTCATTTTAGGCTTGATGAAAGTGAAAGAGGAAAGACAAGATCTGAACGAAGTGGAGGAGAACCATCAGGATCAGAAAGATGCTGAAGAACAATCAATGAATTGCTCCAAAACTGAAAAGAGTTGCTCACAAAGCAACATTCAGATAACAGAAGTTGAAAGGCCTTTCACCTGCTCTGAATGTGGAAACACTTTCAAACATAAAAGAAGCCTTATGTACCACACGTTAGTTCATGCTGGAATAAAGCCTTTCAGCTGCTCTCAGTGTGGAAGGAGTTTTACACAGCAAAAACAACTTAATGATCATGTGCTTGTTCACTCCTCAGAAAAGCCTTTCAGCTGCCCTCAGTGTGGAAACACTTTCACACGTAAAGCAAACCTTAAAAATCACATGATAATTCATAGTGGGGAAAAGCCTTTCAGCTGCTCTCAGTGTGGAAACACTTTCACATGTAAAGGAAGCCTGAAGAATCACATGTTAATTCATGCTGGAATAAAGCCTTTTGTCTGCTCTCAGTGTGGAAAGAGTTTTGTGCAGAAAGGACACCTTAAGATTCATTTGGTAACTCACTCTTCAAAAAAGCCTTTCAGCTGCTCTCAGTGTGGAAGGAGTTTTACACAGAAAAATCAACTCAATGATCATGTGCTTATTCACTCTTCCACAAAGCCATTCACCTGCTCTCAGTGTGGAAAAACAGCATCATGCATGTATGTATAGTTTAATACAAAGGACCGAAAACCAATCACAAAGAGTACTTTCTTCATTTAAAAACTTGAGATGCAGTGGGATGGGGGAAAACCGCCATAAAGTCTCGAGACATGTTTTTTAAAAGTTGAACTTACATTAATTTTACATAGCTTTATAAACATGCGTCCACATCTAGTGGGTTCAAGGACGGACTGGGAGTAAAAAACAGCCCTGAATTTTCTTCCAAATAGGCCCACCACAACTACAAACAGTCGCTACTATTTCACAATATTACATCAATCCTATCGCATTTATGGCAAATAACATCAGAAAACCATGGTGACCCTGCTGACAAAACCAATAGAAACCATCACAGAAATTCGAATGATTTCCACTACAAATACCATTACAAACCATCAACTTTTAACCATTAAAACCTTTAAATAATGGTTTCCTGTAGTGTGTTTTGGGACATATTATATTAGGATTTAGTGGATTTAACAAAAGCCATGAATAGAAGGTGACCAATTACCAGTAGAGACCAACAGGCGCCATTACAGTTTCCATTGAAAACTATTTTCATTATAACCAGTCAAACCATTACAAATTATGTGATGGTTTAGATTTTTTTTTTCAACAGAGGATTGAAATAAATGTATTATTGTATGAAATAAAATACTTGAAATCTACATAAAAAGCACAGAATGCAAAATGTATATAACAATGATAAACATAAACCTAGAATCTAGAAACCTGAAACA